>NC_090221.1:16193044-16343044 GCF_024489055.1 Chanodichthys erythropterus | reverse complement strand
TTATAAATATAAAAACTCCATATTTTGAATTTGAGTTTCTTTGTGTGTGCTGTGCTCATTTGTTTCGATTTCTCCTGGAGTTGAAGCTTTGCGAGCCTTAACAGAACAAGCTTGTAACGGTAACATCAGTACATTATAGTACGTACATTATATATTATTATCCACCATCAATTGCCACTTACCTCAAAATCAGAATCATTCTCACATTTTTCTTTTTTTTTTTCTTAAATTGACATTTTAATCAGGCTACTTGTCCGGTCGGGCAAGTAAAATTCTCTTTCACTTTCCCATTCAAAAAATCCACTTGTTCCGGACAAGTGTTAATATCGAGACCTGATTTTTTTCTAAAACAAATGCAACTTTAGTGAGAAAAAGAGAATTATTAAAAATGAATACATTCATATATCATAAATTCACACAAAATGACAATAATATTAGTATTAAAATTGGTATGAAGCATGTATTGCCTAGTGTTCAGATGGGTCATTTATAAGGTTCAATTTTAGATGATGTCTTAACAAAAACTGTCATACATCAATGTCTATGGCGCTTTGTATTAACTGTATAAAGTGTTAATGAACTGAATAGAACAGTCTGTTCCATAGCAAACACTAAATAATGAATAAATGAAAATATCCTTCAGGTCAACTATATCTGTTAGGACTAATTAAGACAATCTTATTAGAAGATGGAAATAAAAGCTGGATCAACAGGCCAGAGCCAGAAAGAGAAACCTGTGTGTGGGTACAACAGCCTGCTGACCATATGCTACTGCTGAGCCCACCCATGGAGCAGCCACAGAGGGTCCAGCAGCCAGCCCCAGTAACCAGGACTGCCAGCAGGGCACCAATGACAAGTAACAACTTCAGATTGTTATTTTCCTTTATATGGCCAGCAAAAATCCATCAGTTTCTTACAGTACACATCCCTCCAGATCTCATAGTCAATCACTGTCCGCGGCATTAGATGTCTGCCAAAAACGAGTCTCAAAGTATGGTCAGTAACTGAGCAAGAAGAGTTAAAATGACATTCTGAATTGCTTTCTCTACCTAAGCTGCGTGTCACCCTGACATTCAGAAGAGTAAATTTTAAAATGATTATTTTTGCTATGAAAAGGTGATCTTGCAAGCATGCCTATTTCATTCTCATCTCTGAAGCCAATGTATTCTTACTACAATAGACCAAAGGATATGCACCACAGAAATGAGACCGTCATGGCAGTTGAGCAAATCCACCATATTTTTTATAAAGACTGTCTTTATGAGTGAGTCAGAACATGGAAGTTGTTTTAGCACTGTGGGAAATCCCCTCAACTGTTAAAAGGTCAAAGACAAAGATATCGCTTTCCTCAGCGGACATTCAATATATAAAAAAATCTGGAGCCAGTGGCAAATACCCAAAGGACTGGCTGAGATGAAGCTGTTCTCTGCAGGTACATGAGCGGTGAATGGCCGTTGATGGCCTGGAGCTTGTATCTGCGAAAGCGTCAAAACAAATAGTAAAAAAGTCAGTATGTTATATATATATATATATATATATATATATACGATTCACATATTTGAGGTCTAAATAACTACATTCTTGCCTAAAAAACTCTTTAAACTACATTTCACAACATAACAGTAGTATTTATTAAAAAAAAAATATTGTGGATTTCGCTTGCCATGATAGTCGCTGCAAGCAGTGAGAAACAAACGGAGAAAAGTTTGAGTGCTGATACTGGGGAAATATCGCACGGCTCTCAGTAAGCTTCAATGTAGTGACTCAACATTTCTTCATTACTAGTTCTAAAGTGACATTTTAGAAATAGTAACAGAGGCTTGAGCTCAAGTGTTATACTATCAACTTGAGATTTGAATCCATGGCGGAAGGAAGTAGTTCCTCAAAAAAGAGGGTTTTTAAAGACACTCTGATTTTCCTATTTATTTACACACTTGTGACATCGAACTACTGTATAAACGCAATATCACACTTGTAGCCAAATGATATGGCTGTATATCAGCACGATGTGATTACCAACAGCATATATAGTAGTCAACATTTGAAGTGGATCAAAAAAGTTGTCCTAAGAACTAAGTTGTCCTAAAAAGAAGGTTTTAGGACAACTTTGATGAAAGGTTTTGATCCATTTCAAATGTTGACTACTATATATGCTGTAGGTAAACACAGTGTGTATAAATACAACATGCACAATGTTTGAAGACAGGAAGACATTATGAATAAGCAGGAAATTGAACTAAGATAATGGCATATCATAGTCTTTTTCAAAATTGCTCAATTTTGTTACTTTGACAACTGTCATGGATACAGATGCACATTTCTTGAGCACAAAGGGCATCTCCGATCCCAGAGTGCCACAGCAGAATGGCCTTTGATAAGAAAACATGTGCGCTTCATCCATAATACCATAATAACCCAACGATTAGCCCCTCAAAGTGCATCTGCCATAATAAGATCTGCCTGGATGTTTATGGGTTAGACCTCTACGCCATTCATTCCCACATCTACACATACTGAGTGACAACTCACTACGTAACAGTTATGACTCTTGCCGCCCACCTTCAGGAAACAAAAGGTCAGGATGACACACAAGGGACAAATACATGAGTGTATGTGACAGGAAGTCAAAGAAAAGAGACTTGATTTATGCAGGCAAATGTCAGACAACTTGATCATAGAGTGTGAAAGTGGCGCTTTACACTCTGAAGTGTCAGAGGCGGATCTTGTTGGATCTGACAGCGCCTGACAGTCGATTCATTTTCTATTGAAAACACAAAGCATTATGATATTGCTCAAGTCAATTTCACGGTTTATTTCGTCAGTGTGTTTTCAAAAGAACTTTGTAATGTTCCTACAGTCAAACAGCTTTAGATGGTTCTACAATACAGAATATATATATATCTGTTCTGAATATTAATTTCATTTCCAGCAGAGATTAGTTTCTTGTGTAGATGTTTTAGTTTATCATTTTGGATGTTTTTTCTTTTTTTCCCACTGAAGGAAATACAATTTCAGTGGTTTAGCAAACTGTGACCTACATTAATTCATCAATTTATTGTAGTTTTTAAACTTTGGGAGTAATGATCTGACCATTTCTTTCGTGGTGTGCTGGTGCTAATGGACCAGTGATATTACTCCAATAAATCTTCTGTCACATTCAAAGAGCTCTTGGCATTCATGGAATGCTATAGCATGGTCTCTCTCCCCTTACACACACATATCTGAACAAATCTGACCATTTTCAAAGGTCAACAAAATTAAGTCATCATCTGTATCATGTTGACCTTTCAATGAACCTAAATGACAACCATTAACTGGAGAAAATATCTTAAAGGTTACCTGTAGGAAAAGAACACACTTAACTGACACTCACAATAAACCAACTACAGTGAAATGACCAGACTGAGGCACTTACACACTACGGATACATAAAGCCTTAATCTTTAAATCAATATAATGTGAATTCCAGCCACCCACCCTCTCCCTGTTCTTCCCCCCAACCACTCACAGGTCTGACTACGACTAGTGCTGTAATATTTATCACATTCTATGCACATGTCCCATTCAGGGCCTAAAGTAATTTGTGCTGGCACATTCAACTGGACTAATGTATCAAGGCAATGACACAAAAGACTTAAAATGGGGCAGAGGCCCAAATCGTAATGAATCACAATTCTGATAAAGGCCTCAAGGGTCACTGGGCAGAATTCATAAAACAGTTGCACTACTTTTGCATGGAGCAATGCAGCACAAAAACCTGCATTTCATTCACCAGGCACTAAAAGCCCTCATTGTATTTAAATTAAATCACTGTCGTTACCTTCACCAGTGGTTCACCTCAAACACACCTCTTTATGTAAATTAAGCTCATTATAAATTTCATCTTCACCTCAAAACTTGGCGCAAATAACATCGGAATTTCATTTAAGCAACTATTCCTTATGACACTTAAATGTTGCAGACAAAAACACAGCCTGTGTTACAGATGCCAACTAACACTGTATAACTGATAATTATGATGTGATCGCTGAAGAGAGTGAAAAATCAGTCATGCTGTGAACAAGTAGGAGGGACCAAGACTCCACTGTTCAACTTGGGCTGTGGACCTTATTTCATCATAATTAACCAGTGAAATGACTAATAGAACCAGAGTCCATCAATCCACCGCACACTTTGCCTGTGTGTGTGTGGTCATTTGCATACAGTAATGAATCTCTAAAAAGCAAGAAGGGAGGGTTTTAAGTGTCATTATCTTCATATTTTAATTTGGTCTCAAGGTAGTCCAAGGCATTTTTCAAAGCAAAAACTACTAATGGCAAATAATGTCCCTGGGGAGAATGTGAGATATGCTCTCGGTCTAAATTAAACTTTTTCTGGTAAAATACTTATTTATTATTTTTTTTTTTATGCAGTGAATTACTAGAAATATGGATTTCATTCATTCTACAGCATTACAAACACACAACATTTATTTTATTTATTAATACTTGATTAATAAAATGAATAGTTATTTATCTGTAAATAAATAAATAGTTTGCATGGAATAATATCAGTCACCAAACTCTGGTTGACTAATCTTGTTATAGTATCACAAAATACTTCCTCTTATATTTCTATTATAAGTAACCAACTTCATGATATGGTGCAAGAGTTTAATAATTGTTGAAAAACCTCTTTCCCTTTTCCCCTATTTGAATTCTGGAAGTACTTGAGCACTGAGCCTCAGATGAGTTAAAGTAACTGCAATGAGAATGATACACATGTTGTGCCAGAGAGGTTAATTGGACAGGCAATGTATCTCTCTGGAAGGCAAATGTATGTGAGCACTTTTCACGGCTACATCTGCAAAGCAGTTCGCCATTTGATTGATGTCGGCTGTGGTAATGGAATGACTTTAATGTATGTGGCTTGAGCCTTACAATTAAAGCTAATGGAAAAAATCAATCAACACAGACTAGATTTGTTTTGAAATGTCCAAATTGAGCAAGATTTCCATCTCTGATTGTATCTTTGGATCAAATGCTGTGCATTTACTGGTAATTCACATTTCATTCGTTTTAAAATGTCTCTTAAATGGACAACAAGTACCTGTTTGTGTTTCACTGGCTCTTCTTCGTCTGCAAGTACTAATTAGACAGTAGTCTCAGACTTCATATTGATACCTACACTCAAAAAAAGTGTAAAAACCGGTTAACACTTGGTAAACAGTCATTTTGTGTTCTGTTCTGAAAGAAAACTTTCTGAGGGGAGACTTCCTGAATAAAATTAAGCTTTGAATTAAATTGTTTTCCTATGAAATTATTATTGTAGAAGCAGGAAAATTCTGTAGTTTCACATTATACCTTCTTTTGCATGGAAGGCTAGCCTTCTACAAATGCAGGATATATACACTTGCATCACTTTGTGAATGATTGTGAGTGCATTAATGTTATTATTTAAAATGAATAACCTTCAATATCATGTTGTTTGGTTGTTTGTCAAAAATCAATCCAGCAATTGGGTTAATGTATAAAACCCAATAGGCTGGATCAAAATCATAATCAGGGACTGTTCCTGGCAACCAATTTCCAACACTGGGCCCTATTTTAACGATCTAAGCGCATGGGCACAAGTGCACTTTGGGCATATCCGAATCCACTTTTGCTAGTTTAACGAAGGAAAAAAGTTTCTTAATGAGTTATGGGTGTGTTTTTGTGCGTAATATGCAGTAAACAATCAGAGTCTAGATTGTCTCCCATTCCCTTTAAAAGTCAGGTACCACCATTTGCAAGCGGAAAGACTGAACACTTCTCCAGAGAGGAGACAGATCTGCTCGTTGCAGATCAGCGTTGTAATCCTTTTAATTTTAATATTTGGCATGTTTGTGTGCCGCTGCGCATCCCTGTGTGTAACAAGCAGAATGTACGCACGTTGTGCACCTGCCAATAGGTGCACATTACTAACGCGCCTTCTAAAAAAAATATATATATATATATATATATATATATCAAAATAGCAACACGGCAACAATGCACCTTAACACACCTCGTTTTCAGACCATCACATCCATGTGCAAACAGATGGGCATCACGCCTGCCGTCGAATTGCGCTGAGTGTATGATAGGGCCCCACTGTGTCAATGTTTCTATTCCATGTTCATTCATTTATTTAGGAAGTAACAGTGGTATAATGTACAGTCAAAAATAAACCATTACCAAGATAATCAAAACCCTATTGTATCTGTTGAGTGAAAGGTTTCCATGACAGGTCAAAGAATTTTTTCGGAATATAAACTTTTATACAGTCATAAATACAAGTCACTGGTAAAAATTCTACAGATCAAAACAGCTAATACAATTATTTGGGAGAAAATACAGTCCACTTAGCTGCTGGCTGTAATGTACTGTAACAAAACACAAATTGAAACATCAAATCCAGCATCCAGGTGTTAACTGACTGCCTTGTTTAACATCCCCGGAGACCTCTTCACAATACCACAAGAAATGATCAGAACAGTGTCTGCATTGAGGAGTTGGGCTAAATCCTCGTGATGGGAGGGTACCCGACAGCTATGCAAATTTCCCCCCTCTTTAAGCAAGTGGGGGTAATTAGGCATAGCAAATTGTTTCTGATGTAAGAGAGAACAAAACAGAAAATGTGTTTGTGGTCTCCTCCCCCATTTTCTCTCACTCACCTTCATTCTGCAGTCAAAATACACACCTGCTTAGTCATCACTGCAAAAGATTGGCATGACCTTTGCATCTTTAATAAGTTTGATAAAATATGTTGATTACATCTGCCTTAGGATTGTAAATATACAAAAGAATTTTAGCTGAATTGAAACTACAAAGGCTGTTTGTAGGAACAACAGTTCAGTTGATTGCCGTTATACATGTCAGTATTAGCATAAAACAAGTAGTGCAGCTAGAAACTGTATAAGAGTTGTACAACCCGAATTCCAGAAATATTGGAACCTTTTTTTAAATTTGATTAAAATGAAAACTAAAGACTTTCAAATCACATGAGCCAATGTTTTATTCACAACGGAACATAGATAATATAACAAATGTTTAAACTGAGAAATTTTACACTTTTATCCACTAAATGAGCTCATTTCAAATTTGATGCCTGCTACAGAGGGGCATGGGTGCAACAAATGGCTGAAAAAGCAAGAAGTTTTGAAAAGATTCAGTTGGGAGAACATCTAGCAACTAATTAAGTTAATTGATATCAGGTCTGTAAAATGATTAGTTATAAAAAGGATGTCTTAGAGAGGCAAAGTCTCTAAGAAGTAAAGATGGGCATAGCTGTGAAAGAGTGCATAAAAAGATTGTGGAATACTTTAAAAACAATGTTCTTCAATGTGAAATTGCAAAGGCTTTGCAAATCTCATCATCTACAGTGCATTACATCATCAAAAGATTCAGAGAAACTGAAGAAATCTCTGTGCGTAAGGGACAAGGCTGAAGACCTTTATTGGATGCCCGTGATCTTCGGGCCCTCAGACGACACTGCATCACTCATTGTCATGATTGTGTCAATGACATTACTAAATGGGCCCAGGAATACTTCCAGAAACCACTGTCAGTAAACACAATCCGCCGTGCCATCTGCAGATGCCAACTAAAGCTCTATCATGCAAAAATGAAGCCATATACGAACATGGTCCAGAAGTGCCGTTGTGTCCTGTGGGCCAAGGCTCATTTAAAATGGACTGTTTCAAAGTGGAAAAGTGTTCTATAGTCAGACGAGTCCAAATTTGACATTCTTGTTGGAAATCATGGACGCCGTGTCCTCCGGTCTACAGAGGAGGGAGACCTTCCAGCATGTTATCAGCATTCAGTTCAAAAGCCAGCATCTCTGATGGTATGGGGGTGCATAAGTGCAAACGGTTTGGGCAGCTTGCATGTTCTGGAAGGCACTATGAATGCTGAACGGTATATAAAGGTTTTAGAGCAACATATGCTCCCCTCCAGACGACGTCTATTTCAGGGAAGGCCTTGTGTATTTCAGCAGGACAATGCAAAACCATATACTGCAGCTATTACAACAGCATGGCTTCGTTGTAGAAGAGTCCGGGTGCTGAATTGGCCTGCCTGCAGTCAAGATCTTTCACCTATAGAGAACATTTAGCACATCATTAAATGAAAAATTTGTCAAAGATGACCACAAACTCTTCAGTAGCTGGAAATCTATATCAGGCAAGAATGGGACCAAATTTCAACACAAAAACTCCAGATGCTCATAACCTCGATGGCCAGATGTCTTCACACTGTTTTGAATAGAAGAGGAGATGGTAAACATGCCCCCGTCCCAGCTATTTTGAGACCTGTAGCATGCATCAAATTTGAATGTGCTCATTTTGTGCATAAAATTATAAAATGTCTCAGTTTAAAAATGTGTTATGTTATCTATGTTCAACTGTGAATAAAATATTGACTCATGTGATTTGAAAGTCTTTTAGTTTTCATCTTATTCAAATTTATAAAACGTTCCAACATTTCCGGAATTCGGGTTGTACGATTAATCATTAAAAGATTGCAATCTCGATTCAAACACCCACACAATCTCATTCCTAAATGACAACAATTTGCCTGTGTCTATTAAACCTTTGACAAAATCACACCAGAACATTCAGATATGTATTGGCACTGCTGCTGACCCAGAGAGAGCAGTTATGAAACAGTTTTGCAAACAGTCTTGTCAACCACACCGTATCATTATTTCTATGTCACAAATATTTAAATGATCACAGAAGTACTGGGATAAAGTATTTATGAGTTAGTCATTGAATTATTCATTTAAAGGGATTTTTTTTTTTAAATGATTCATTCAAATTAATTAAAGATTTTAAATAGACTACGGCAATTAACATTCTGTCAGAACCTCTAGTAAATTACATGTTATTTTGTTTAGTTGCCTGATCAGAATTGTTGGAGAATCATGATCTCTGTTTAAAAAAAAAAAAAGGTGATTCTCAATTTAACCAGAAATGTGCAAAGAAGACTGAAATTTTTAATAAACTAGGTAAAACGTCACTTGCTTGACTCAAGAGCTGCAAGATGGTAATCCAAACAATTATAGAAGTGTGCATCCTTCATTAGTCTAAAGTTTTTAATAGTTACTGCTCAAAGTTGCTTTGTGTTGTGTCTAAACAGCTGGCAGGACCAACTAGACCCTAATGTGACGGCCATGTTGTGGACCAGTATGTTATATTGTACAATTATACAAAGAAACACACGCCTCATATGCTTCAGGAAATCAAAGCAGTGAACTCTCCACCTGAAGCAATCGTTTCATTACTCTTATCTATAGCACGTCAGCAGATTCACCTGCAGCAGACTTGCTCTTCTGTCAAGATTGCTGGCTCCGTAAAGCTGAGTCGCTTCATCTCTATATCACATACTAGCTTTGCTGAAAATTTGTTATATAATTAACCATGCATGTTGACTCAGCAAAGGCATTCACATTTAGTACAGCGATGCATATGCCAATGGGCTTTGTATTTATTGCTTACTGACTAGAGAATGATTTATGAAAACTACTTACAGGAAATACAGGAAATGCAATAGCACTGTAGTCCCCTTAATTGGACGTCTTTAGCTATTACCGGGATTATCAAGACTTTTGTTGTATGAAATAAGTCATGGGCCAACATCAGAGATGTGAGAATCACTAGAGGGGCAGTGACATATCCACCCTCCATTTCCCACAGTGTTGTATCATTATAACAATGTCAGAGGAGCAACATTTCAATTTATGTCCTCGGCCTTGCATACAACATATCTCTCTGACTGGCAACTTCTTGTCATAATGCCTAGAGCAATGTGGAACAGATTAATTAAAAAGATAGTGACTTACAACAGGAAGTGTACAGAGAGGCACAGTTAAAAAAGGGAAATCAACAGGGAAAGATTACCCAAAAATGAAAACTGCCTGCATTTATTCGCCTGTGTGTCATGTCAAACCTGGATGCCTTTAAACTAGGGCTACATGATTTATCGTGATTAAATCACATGTGATTTGGCAAAGGCAGGCAATTTTACACACAGCTTGTCAGAGCTGTACGGCTCTGTGATCAGTGGTAAATGCTTCTCCATCTGAAAGCCAGAGGGTGCTCTTACACAGAAACTCCAAATATGCCCTGCCGCAGAAGAAGATACCACGCCTCATATCACTTTAGCTGAATAAACAGAACTTTTAAATGCTTTGGTTGATTAAACATAACTTATAAACACACAACTGCCTTATAGAAGCCACATCATCTCATGGAGGGATGCTCAACTGTCGTTATGAAGTGAGTTTGGAGTAAAAACATGTTATTAAATATTATCTTTTGTTGGACAAGATGTTAATAATGCTTCTCATGCCTGGAGAGATGTTTGACACGTGTTTTTTCAAATGTACATTATAAGCGATTCAAACTCGCCGTGTTTTCAGATGGCAGTGCTTCCCACACATAGACTTTACTTGGGCGGGCCACCCACGTATAATAACGGCCGCCCAAGTATATTTGGAGACATATTTTTGCTTTTATTATTTTTATCCTCTTATACTTTTATAACCGCGCAAGATAATGAAACCATCCGCGATCTAATAACTAGTCGTTTCGTACCTGCTCGTTATGTGTGCGTCAGAAGGGTTTACTCCCGCTAGCATTCTCACGGGCGCTGCATGTTGCAAAGTCACAAGGCGGCGCTATTGCGCATTCTACAAGCTTGCGCAACAGTGCCTCAGACTGCTTCAAAGTGATTCTCAATCAATGAAAAGTGCAGATTTATGCCAAGCGATTGCTAATGAACTCAAGTTGATGAATTATTACAAAGTCTACTTCATGGCCTTTATATAAAATGTTTTAGACAACTGTAAGAATCTGAAGGATCAGACTGCAATAGTACAGACATTTCAAAATAAGAGTCCCGGTGTATTTTGGGCTTGTTTATAATTAAAAGTCACACACTAAGTTTATTTCTTTTTTTCTTTTGGGCATTATTGGTATTTTGGTTACACAATAAATTGTATTTAATTTGATTTCCATTTAATTCATAGTAAATTATTGTAGTCTCCCCCACAGGAAGAAAGGACTAAGAACATTATTTGACACATATATTATTCATTTTATACATTTTACTAGTAAAATCTGTTTCCCATTCACTGAGAGAAAGGTGACCCATTTAAATGCTGTAATTTTGCATAATTTACAATGCATAATAATGCATAATATTAGTATGTAATTAAATGTAATATGCTATGTAATTAAAATTAATTTCAATAAATAAAAATACTGTTAAAAATCACACATTATTTGTTTGTCACATGTAGTAGACGATTTTTGTGCCGTGGGTAATAGGATTTTTTGCCCGGCTACCACCGCAAGTATATTTCAAACCTGTGGGAAGCACTGGATGGATTAGCATTTGGAGCCATACTTCATTGACAAACTGCGCATAAAAAAAAATAATTGCAGAAGAATCACGTTTAAGCAATAATCGCGTTTAAGTTCAATATAATTTTTTTTGTATTGTGTGATAAATCATGCAGCCCTACTTCAAACCTGAATTCAAACCTGGATGACACAAATGAAGATATTCTGAAGAATGTTTCAACTGTTTTTGGTCAATAGAATGACAGTCTATGGAGTCCAAAGCTATACTGGACCCCACTGGATTTCACAGCAGAAAAACATTTTTTACATACATCTTATTTTGTGTTCCACAGAAGAAAGACAGTCATACATATTTAAAACAGCATAAGGGTGAGCTAATGCCAAACTTTTCATTTTTTGTAGGGTGACCTATCCCCTTTAAAGACCATTATAATGTTTATAATAATATTTAAAGAATTCTTCTGGAATCAAAGAATTGGTAAAACATGCTATGCCAATAACCTTTGCAATCAATTTAGTTTTGAAATTAATATTAACTCTATCATTTAAGATATCAATATAGAGTCTCATTTCTGACTTCTCTCTTTTGGTAATGGATTAGAAACTACATTTGACTAATCCAAGTCTTAAAATTTGTTTTGGCCCTTGCTGTCAAATAATTTTGAAAAGCATATCAAGAATGACAAGCAGAGAGTGTTTTGTATTTCTAATCAATGCTCAGTTGGAGAGAAAAGCTGATGGAAAGTGTGCCAAGCCATCACACTTTCAACTATCCATCCTCAAATGACTTTGATTGAGAGGATCTGGTGGCCAGTAACAAGATGCAGAGAGGCCAATAAATTACTTCAGATAACAGCGATGTCAAAGCAGTTTGCCAAAAACAAAAACAAACTCCTCCCCCTGCTATCGAAAGCCATTAGCTAGCAGTTAATATGAATTTGATGATAAATACACAGCCCTGATTTCTAACATCTTTCAGTGACACTCTTTTTGGCAGAAAGATGTAAGATGACTGAATAAAAGCACAATGTTCTGTAAAGTACTATTGAATGACACATTATTTGATAACTAGAATATTGATGGCTAGAACTGGATAACAGCACGTTACAAGCAAGAACCAAAATGGTACATTGCTTAATATTTGACTTAAAGGGTTACTTCACTCAAAAATGTAATTTCTGCCATTAATTCCTCACCCTGAACCACACATAGGCAGCAACATCCTTGCACTTTTTAGAGCAATGTATTATAGTCTTGTCACTTAAAGTGACAGACTATAATAATAATAAATAAAAAAAATGGATAGAGTTTGTTTTTTACATTTTAACTAATTTTGTTTAAAAAAAAAAATGTCAGTCATAAATTAATCAGTATTCAACACATAAGACTGCAACACTTTCACATAAATCATGCTTTTAAAGTTTGGCTGCTCATGCCAAAATGTGATGCTAATAAGTGCTCTGGATTCAGTTGTTTTCAATAAAGAGCATATTCATTCTGACTTGCTGACTGACTGGCTCATATGCAGTTTCTAAAATAATGGTCTTTTCTCAATCAGTGCTCAAATGATAAGGTGAATCCTCTTTTTCTATTTGGGGTCTGGGAGACTTGAAGGCTGATTTAATAGCCTGAAATATGTTGATATGTTGATAAGCTCCAACTGTCCTCTATGAAAAATGTTATATTACTTGTTTGACATCTCAGAAACTGCAGATATAAAACTTGAATCAAATTCAGTGAAGCTTCAAATGTTACAACTCCAGTCAGTCGCAATTGTATTATTTGTTTCGCTGTATTTTCTATAAAGTGTATTTAAAAAGCAGATAAAAAAGAAGAAATTAACCCAAAGTGGTGTACATTTTAAGAAAAGAGAGTAAGAAAACAAAAACGTTTAACGAGTAAAGAAAAACAAAATGTGGTAAAATGGAAGGAGAATGCTTTAATAACATCTACCTACTGGGACTTAAGTAGGTCAGAGGAACAAATTAATTTGGGTTTGTCCACCTAAAAATGAAATTTCTGTCAATAATGTCAATATGACTACAGTGGTTCAACCTTAAAGGGTAAGTTCACCCAAAACTGAAAATAATGTCATTAATGACTCACCCTCATGACATTCTACACCTGTAAGACCATCGTTCATCTTTGGAACACAAGATATTTTTTATTAAATCCAATGGCTAAGCGAGGCCTGCATAGACAGCAATGGTACTTCCTCTCTCAAGATCCATAAAGGTACTAAAAACATATTTAAATCAGTTCATGTGAGTTCAGTGGTTCTACCTTAATATTATAAAGTGACGAGAATAATTTTTGTTCTCCCCCCCCCCCCCACATGACTCTGGCACTCCGATTGACTGATTTGATTCGTAAGTTCTGAAAGTTCAAGAAGCAGTGTTATGAAAATCAATCTCAAGGCTTAACTGTTCAAACCCTTTCACAACCTTTTAGAATTTTTTATCAATGTAATATACAACATAATACTGAAAAACTTAGTACAGTACTTAGTACAGTACAGTCCAGTAGCTTTTTATAGCCTATTCACTCCCAGGCTAAAGATCTACAAACCTGTACTTTGCAAGCTTCTTTTTGAAAGCAAACTCTGCAGTCAAGATGTTCATTAAAATATCTCTAGTGGGAGATTATAGGAAAAGATCACACAAGATTCTGGGGGAAAGGAAAAAAAAATGCTTGTTTCTTCCGGTTGCCAAGCAACAAAAGGACACCCTCCATTTCATGCACTGCTGCAAAGCAGCTGATCTTAACATCATGTTTTGGTGTGAACAGCCCCTAATCCGTTGCTCCCTAGCGATTCCTTGTTGATGTAGAGACAGAAATGAAGGCGAGCAGCCCCTGAAGAATAATTTAACCTATATTCTGAGTCCTAACTAGATATACAGCACAGCGGAGGGAAGATAATAAATAAGCAGAGCCTTGAAAAACGAACACAATAAGTAAAAGTGTTTTAAGTTGCCGCTCATATTGTGTGGATATGAAATAAGCTCAAGCAATTGCTGCACAATATATGATAGGTGTAAAGCTAATAGGTTTAGCCTTAATAAAGAGCCTCTCCTAATCCTTGCATTAAGGACGGCTAGCAGCATTAGTTTATGATCACAGAAATAGTCCTATTTGCAGTTTAGTCCAATGTGTGCTAATGTAACAAGAACATTTGCTAGGATTAAAGCGGCGGTATTTCATTCTTTCATCACCAACGGCTATGCAAGCTAATGATGATAATGTCCTTAATGCTCTTAATGATCAAAATACAAGATAGGCTATGTGTTGTCAACAGCTTCAGAAATCATTTTGAAAATCAACTAAAATTATCAGCCCGGCACTATTTTTAAGCAAACATGCAACAACCTGTATGTTATTCACAATATGTGCACTGTCCTATATATGAAAATTAACCAGTTAACCCTCTGGAGTCTGAGGCTGATTTGGGGCCTAGTGAAGTTTTGACATGCCCTGACATTTGTGCTTTTTTCAGTTGTTCATAAAAATATTAATGACAAAAGTGTCATTACACTGTATTCAGCACAAACTATGTTCCTCACAATAATATGTGAGGAACATGTATGTACATGTTTGTGTTTTTGAAGGAATAACGTTTATGTGTGGTTACTGAAAAAACAAAAAATTTAAGTCACTGAAATAAGGCCAAAAAACTAATATTAAATCTGTGTTCACAAGACTTCTGGGAATTGGAGGTTGTAGACTATAGTTTTTGCTTCAAAATTATGTAAAAAAATATGCTGCCTACTATTTCATATAAAACAAGAGAGATTTAAATTTTCTATAACATCTTTGGTCAAGAAACACAGTATGCGTGGAGGCGTGAATCGTCATGAATAATGGGTGACCTGAAATGACTTGCATAAGAATGATTTTTCACAGTCAGGTAGGCTGTGAAAAAAACCCTCTGTAATCATGTCTCAACGCTCATTATGGTGTAAATCAAACATACAGAAAAAACAGCAATACTGTGAAATACTATTACAATTTAAAATAATGGTATTCTATTATATACTTTAAAATATAATGTATTTCTGTGATGCAAAGTGTCTGAACAATTATGTTACCTCTATGGCATTTCATATAGGCTTTTAGCTTAAAAGCATGCACATTTGGAGAAATATTGATGGATTCTCAAATGTTTGTCAATTTTCTATACAGAGGAGTAATATTTATTCAGGATTTATTGTCATTACTATGAGCGCTGGATACTGTGTTTTCAATTCATACTTGCAGCCAGAGGGCGCTCTGTGCACCTTTAGTCCACAAATGCCTGCTAAAGAAGAATAGGCAATCCAGGAACTACCCGAACTAACAGAGGCCAGAGATCGCTAACTATGGCTATTCAAAACACTTTTCAAGACAATAAATACACGATTGAGACGATGAATGCATGTATTGACTCAGAATTTACATCTGAATAGCGCTAGCACTGGCTCCGTGGGCGTGGCTGCATTAGCGGATAATGAGCTGAATCACAGACTTCTGACATGGCTCTCTTTTCATACAGATTACATAAACAGAGACTATTTGTTTTCGATTTGACTTACACGATTTAAAACCTGACATTTCAATGTTTTTTTAGACATGAGTCTAATTTTTTTGTGATTAATATTCACTAAGTTACAGTTCATTTTCTGAGAACTATCAGATTGGACTTCGTTCAGAGGGAGACGAGAGATCACGCATCATGTTAGTTTTCTTTATTTTGCAAAAAGCACAACATTTTGTTTTTACTCTGAGTGTACACAAATAAAAGAAGATATTCCACGAATTAAAATGGTGTATAACTCCTAATTGTATGTGCAACATTGACAGAGTATTTTGAGTCTCTTTCACACTGGTAAGAAAAAAAACGCGGTGGTATCGCTGGGGATACCTCAGACCTCGGGGTGTTAAAGCTTGCAGGTCGCACATCACCAGCCACTGTGACTGTAGGCAAAACAAGTTAATTTTCCACCCTGTGTACAGTGTTTACTTTCTGTGAAAAGTGTCAGTACTCAAACTTCGTACTCTTATTTTCACTGCTACCAAAAAAAAAAAAAAAAAAAAAAAAAAAAAAAAAAACCCTGATGTTGCCCAAACATGTAAAAGAAACACAGTATCAATGTTCCTGGAAATACAAAAACTGCTCAAATGTTTCACAAAAGAGGAGAAGGTCGAAACGAAATCTCTTGAAAACTCAAGATGTTTTTAATGAAAAGGTACAATGAAGAGAGGATACGGTTATTGTCCATACTGCTAATTGGTGAATAACTGCCATAATAACCTGAAAATGGACTGCCCGTTCAGGCCAATGTGCTTTTGTTAGATTTGATAATAGCAAGGCTCGACGAATCCCTTTGTCTGTGTGTCAAGCCGAATAGTCAAATCCAATAATGAATGTCACCCCCTTTATTATTGAAACAGAGGCACAATAGCTGAGTGACTGAATGATTGAAGATAATAAACAGTTATTATTTGAGATGAATGTAGTATCGCGTGAGATGGTTGTTAATTGACCTGCCGTACTACTAATCTCTCATTGGGGAATCATGCAGGACACATTTGTGTTAAACCAGTTACATACATAAGTGTTTTTGTGTGTGTGTGTGTGCGTGTGTGTGTGTTTTACTGAAATGATCTCATGAATTTTGCATTCAAACAATGGAGATTTTCTAGGAAGGTAACAGTGTTGTTGCACCGACATGCCAAGCAGCTTGGAGTAGAAGCCTATATGGATCATTCAGCGCAAGTGCCAGATTTGGATTAGACTTGCACAGCGATGTCTTGAATATGGAGTGAGGTGAATGTGCGCAGGCTGAAAGGGAGTCTGCATTAACTTCCTTTTTATGCGCTCTGACTTAAGCGCCAGGAGAGTTCTAATTGGCTGAGGCGTAGGTGAAGATGCCTGCCGCCTTTGGCGCTATGAGTATAGTTGGAGATCTACATGTGACTATTTACATTCTAATGTAACAGGGCTGTGCAAAATTCAGAATTGAAAAACTGACTGAATTTGAATTGGTCACACTGCACAGGAAGTAAAATTGAAATTTGAACTGGAATGAAAGGAAGAGGAATTATATATTCAAAGAAATTCAACACAGGTATGTATTCTGGAAGTGTTCTTTTACCCATAAAGGTAAATTTATTAATATACACTCCTGCTCAAAAGTTGACGTTTTTAAATGTTTTTGAAAGAAGTTGTTCACCAAGCAATTATTTGATCAAAAATCCAGCAGAAACAGTAATACTGTAAAATATTATTATAATTTAAAATAATTGCTTTCTATTTTAAAATGTAAATTATCCCTGTTGGCAAAGCTGAATTTTCAGCAGCCATTACTCTAGTCTTCAGTGTCATATGATCCTTCAGAAATCTTCCTAATATGCTAATTCTGTATAACAGGAATAAATTACATAAATTTAAATAGATAACAATTATTTTAAATTATAATAAAATTCCACAATATTACATTTTAATGTATTTTTTCAATTATAATCAAAATAAAATAAATAAAATAAATAAATACATCAAATAAATGCAGACATCACACTTTTAAAACTTTTTAAAGGATTAATTCACTTTCAAATGAAAAATACCCCAAGCTTTACTCACTCTCAAGCCATCCTAGGCGTATATGACTTTCTTCTTTCTGATGAACACAACCAGAGTTATATTAATACCCATCTAAGTTTTATAATGACAGTGAATGGGACCAATGAGTATAAAGCTCAAGAAAGTGCATCCATCCAAAGCAAAATGTACTCCACACGGCTTAATAAAGGCCTTCTGAAGCAAAGCAATGCGTTTGTGTAAGAAAAATATCTATATTTAACAAGCTGAAGTAAAATACCAGACCGCCTTCTGTATCCACCTTACGAAGAAAGTGTAATTATGGAAGTAAATTAATGCCAAAGGTTTTTGAAATAAAAAGCTTGTTGAATTTCATTAATTGAAAAAAATAAAAATTAAATATGCATTACATTAACTGTGCTTGCATTTAGATGCATTGTATTTTTAAGGCTTGCATTTTTATGGGCTGAAATTCAACATGGTAATATATTTAAGCTGTGAATATTTCACACACATTATAAAAATATTTCACACACATTTCCATTATTAAAAATGTAATAATTTATATTCACCTTTCAGATTTCACTTCCAAAATATTCATTCTGTTTAAAAATACAACCTATAAAATTCGACAAGCAATTTTCAGTCCATTTTACAAATTCACTTCCACAAATTCAGTGGTTCAAATTCGGCAGAAAATTCAACATTTCACATCCGGGAACTGCAGGAAAAGCAGTAGAGTGCCGATGCATGTTCTCCATCTGCTGTTAGTCGTCCTCAATAGCAGGTGCCACCAGCGGCTGTTTACAAAGACCATAGCAACACTAGTAAGTCATCATTCATTCATAAAAATGGATTTGCATAAATTGAGCAAGCGGTAAGTGAATGTGTGATGATTATCAGGGGCAGTATAATGCAGAAAAGCTGATAAAGATGCAAAAGCTGCATTTATGTTTAATTCAGTGTCTTTACGTTACTTTCCCTGTGTATAGACTACATGTAAGCAGCTTTCTCTCCAGTGAACGAGATTATAACGTTATTCCTCGATGCTGGTGTACAGATCAAACGTTAAATCTGAGGTACACATATATTGCTCTCTGTTATTAAGTTTCCTTAACTTTATATAGCAGCACTGTGTTGTAATATAGGGCTTCCCTCATACTTCATAGGATTCCCCTGCCATCAGGACATATACAACACTTACACAGCTTAATGGACTAGTACAGTGATATAAAAGACCAAACTTGCACCTTTTGTGATGTAAGTTATACAATATAGACTCCAAGAAAGCAGATAGTGGCATAAAGTTGGTTTGACGTTGAATGTTAGATATTTGCAAATTTAGGGACCGTCTCTAAAGTTACGGCATTGGTATTCACGTTTCTACCTTCAATAGCATTTAAAAAGAATGATTTACAGTCACAAAACCAACTCTAAAGTGTTAATCTAAGTGTCAGGTATAATGCAAACCTTTTAGATTTTTGATGTTTATTAAAATAAAAGGTAACACTTTATATTAACTAGTTAATATGAACTAACAATTAACTGCACTTCTACAGCACTTAATCTTTGTTAATGTCAATTCCAGCATTTACTAATACATTATTAAAATCAAGAGTTGTATTTGTTAACATTAGTTAATGCACTGTGAACTAACATGAACAATGAACTGCTGTATTTCAATTAACGTTAAAAAAGATTAACAAATACAGTAACAAATGTATTACTCATGGACAGTTCACATTATTGTAATGTGTTTCCAAATAAACTGTCAAGTAATATGTAAATATTGCTATGTATTTCAATACTGTATGGGATCATACAATAAATGCCATAATTTAAAGCTCAATAGCATTTGACGAGAATGATTTACAGTCACAAAACTACCTATTAAATTTTTAATAATGGAAATGTGAGTGAAATATTTTTAATTGAAATATTCACAGCTTATATATATGACCATGTTGAATTTCAGCCCATAAAAATGCAAGCCTTAAAAATACAATGCATCAAAATGCAAGCACAGTTAATGTAATGCATTTTTTTTTTTTCAATTAATAGCAATTCAACAAGATTTTTATTTCAAAAACATTTGGCATTGATTTACTTCCATATGTAATGCCTCTCGCAGTTCAAAATGCTTACGCTACATCCTACGCCTTGCATATTTAACTTACGAAAAAATATTAACTGACGTGGCATCAGTTACGCTTTCTTCCTAAGTTGAATACAGAAGGCAGTCTAGTGGAAGCTAGATATTTTACTTTATAACTTGTTAAATATGGATATTTTTCTTACACAAACAAATCGCTTCACTTCAGAAGGCCTTCATTAACCCGCCATGTGGAATACATTTTGCTTTGGATGGGAGCACTTTCTTGACCTTTATACTCATTGGTCCCGTTCACTGCCATTGTAAAGCTTAGATGCATTAGGATATTTATTAATATGACTGATTAATATGACGATTGTATTCATCTGAAAGAAGAAAGTCATATACACCTAGGATGGCTTGAGAGTGAGTAAAGCTTGGAGTAATTTTCATTTGAAAGTGAACTAATCCTGTGTTAAAACTGTGTTTATTTGGATTTTAATTCTAATTCCTTACATTCAAATTGCAATTAAATTAACATTTAATTAAAAACCAGTAGCTACTTAAATACATATTTGCTTTGAAATAAATAGTTTTAGGTTCAGCTATACGTCAATGAGTGTTTAAGTTCTGCTCCATCAAATGAAAGTGCATTGATTAATTTATTTCTTGAATTGCCTCTCATCTACCAGAAAAACTAATAAAAAAGGAAATGTTGCTTTTCCCAGTCATATTGATCCAGTACACAGAAATAATAGCTGAAGTGCTAAAGGGCACAATTAGATTAATTAGACAATGATCCTCCTCTGATATTTGTCTATATTACAAGAAGGTATATGACAAAAAAAAAAAAGAAAAAAATGCAAAGTAAAATGGTAGCCATCTAGGTTGTTAATATGGAATATCTAAAGCTTCCCTGAAGAGGAGCAGAATTCTGATGAGCCAGCTGAGAGGATGCAGAATCGCAGGTTATTATAAGCCTCCGCTGAGATGCCGAGTGGGTGTTTTTCAGCCAAGAATGCTTTTTAACTACAAATGCATCACACACTCAGATATTCATGCACACAAGCACATGCAAACATTCAGCCACATACTGTTCCTTTGAGGAATTTCAAACTAATCCTTGGAAAGACATGACTTCACAGATCATTCTTTGTCAATTACATAAGAAGTAACTAAAACTGTCATTTCTAATTGAGGCTCGCTGAGGCACAGTACTTGCTCGTCAATCCGATGTTAAAATGACGTAAATGAAATTTTTTTCACAAATGCATCACCTTCTTTCAAAAGTAAGGCCACTGACTGTTTTCAGACAATACAGCTATTTCTGTTTATGTAGAGCACATGTATGCGTACACTATGTGTAATACACCCACACAGACTATATTGATTAGTAATGGTATTTCATGAGGTGCCTCTCTTGTGATTAGCAAG
Organism: Chanodichthys erythropterus; assembly: GCF_024489055.1. Lineage (NCBI taxonomy): Eukaryota > Metazoa > Chordata > Actinopteri > Cypriniformes > Xenocyprididae > Chanodichthys > Chanodichthys erythropterus. The sequence continues at coordinate 16,321,579 of NC_090221.1, read as the reverse complement.
ACCATGTCAGGGGTCCAGACATCTCTCTTTCCTTCTCCCTCTTACTGTTACTACTGTACATCCCTCTTTCTGTTGAAACTTGTTTTTCTATTTCACTATACTCTTTGCTGTGTTTGATGCAACTCCTGATTGCCAATGGAAGGTAATGCAGCAGTTTCAGAGCCGTAACCCGCCTAAAATCAAAACACTTTTGACATTTTTTTAGAATAGAGCTCGCCGTAGCATCTGGAGTTCGTAATGACTTTCATTTACCCATGGCTCCTCTCATTTTACCTCTCCAAGTTAGTCGTGCGGAGAAGAAAAGAACGAGTTAGTCTTTGAAGTAGTGCCATTGACAAGGAACGTCCCACTGATGATAAAGGTGGCTTCCATGTTGTGTGAATCTCTGACCACTGGAGGACAACACTCGCCGTGGGCTGCAAACTAGCATTTACTGGGAACGTCTCATTAAATTCTCATTGTACCAGTGATGGACTCAGCAGGTGGGAGAAGCATTGTGATATTAAGTGGGATGTGATGATAGAGTGAAAATGAAATGCTAAATATGCATGTTTTGAATTCTGACGGACCCCGGACAGAAACTGAATGCAAATATGATGCAGCACCCATTCGACGGTCTCAGTTAGAATGAGGTATTCATGTCTCCTCCATAAAAGGATTTGGTCATACTGGATAATAGACAAAGAAACAGAACATTATCAGAGATACGATTAAGGTTGTCAAAATTAGCTTTCCATTGTGTCCTTGAAGAGCAGTCATTGAGTAATCTGTCCAGGAACTTGTGTTTCTATGGTTTAGAGTGGGAAGTAAAAGGATTGGAAATTAAATCACATTCTGCATGAGAAGCAAAGAGAATGTTGAGTTGATGAATTACACTGAAAATCATGCCAACTATATAAGACCAGAGTGAAAGCTATCGAGATTATTGGTAACACTTAAAGTCTCATTTGTTAACACTGTTAGTTCATGTTAGAACACATTAACTAATGAACAATAGGTGTTTTACAGCATTTATGATGATGATGATGATATTTGTTAATGTTTATTATTATTATTAGTATTGATGTTATTATATATCTTTTGAGCTTTTGCCAATTTTAAAGAGCTTGGGAGTCAGGATTTAGTTAGCATCCTTCCCATTAGCTTCTGCTGGTAGATGCTATAACTACATCTTCCTGGCTGCATCATAATGGTGAAAATGCCTTAACAGCCTTTACACAAAGCATTAAAGCATGTCCGAATCCAATATTTACTAAAAGTCAGGTCTAATCCTTTATAGTAATTTAATATAGTGCATTTTGAAAAGTATGTATCCTATGCTGCCTTTAATATTCCGAAATCATGCTGTTGGTTCAGCTGTTTTTGGAAAGAATAAAAATGACTGCAATGAATAAATCAATTCAATAAAACACTTATTTGCTTAATAATTCCTATAATGGCACTAAGTCATGGGTTCGATTCCCAGGGAATGCAATATATGAAAATATGATGAAATACCTTGAATGCATTCTAAGTCACTCTGGACAAAACCGTCTGTCAAATGCATAAATGTCAGTGTTAAATTATTTTAATTTATAATTTGTACTTCAATTTACTCAATTTATTGCCAGAAATAAGCATTAAATTCAAATAATATTTGCTTGGTTATGACTAAAGCTCACTTGATTTTGTTCTAGATCATTAGATATGACTTTGTGGTGCCTTGGAAGATGGGCTTGACATTAACGCCTGCCAACCCGCCAAATGCGGGTGGATTTCAGAGCAGTGGCGTGCAATGCATTCACTCCTACTAGCCACTTTGGGGGGGGGCTTGAATTTAATATATACATTTTTCAATTGTAGTCTTTTAAAAAGGCATGTGAAATAATAAACTAAGTGCTGTGTATTGTTGTCAAAAATATTGATTTTTTTTCAATACATATCAATACTGAAACATCTGAATCGCTTCTAATACTCATTTTCCGCAGAATAGATACACAACACCAGCTGAGCTTTCTTGCTCTCTCATATGATCTCTCCGACAGCCAGTTGACACACAAACTCACTCCCCTCACTCACTCATTTAATTTGCTCTGGATGAATATTGGTGGTGTTACAGGGCTTGAATTTCCATGTGGGATTGCGTATATTGCACATATTTTTACTCATTCTTACAGATTGTGTGTTCACACCCAAAGTGAACACACATAAAGCCGCTTCTCAGTACTAAACTGAGTTCTTTTTCGCTACTTTTTGTGCTTAAACAGCCAAATACACACAAAATAATGTCAAAATGCTAGGCTTTTCTAGAATGTATGTAAACAGTCAGTTATGTTTCAAGTGAACATGAACAGTTGAGAAAGAAAATGCATGTGTTACAGTATAATGGATCCATGTGTCAGGTCTTGAAGTGACAGCAGCCAAATATACCTCCTGCCAAATTGAGATGATATTAAAAAATATCTATATGGCAGTTTTTCCCCATGGTATCAATGTCAAAATTGTGGCCAGTAAAAATGCTGAGTGGCTAGTAACTTTGGAAAAGCCACAGTTTGACACATGTCAAAGCCACAGTTTGACATGTCAAACCGCACTTGGAAGTCTAAAACCAGTTGCTTAAGAGACTGAAACTTGCTTAGACATAAACAAGCAAATATTTACATGTATTCGTTTTGCAGATGCTTTCCTGAAGTGACTTACAAATGAGAAACATCAGAAGTAATGTCTCATAAGAGGCAACAATAATGTTGGTACTATTTAGCCACTACACTGCTTATTTCTCAGAAGAAACTGAGTTATAATTTGAAAAAGACATGTGAATTTACCTCTTTCAACTACTCGTTCAAAACAGCATTTTTATTCTTCCCAGCAACCACTGAACTGAAAGCACAAGATTATGGGATATCATGGGCAGTGAAGGATAAGATGCTGCCTTCAAAAAACAGCCAGATGAAGACATCTCACTAGACAAGATATTATGCATACATTGAATTCGGGCATGTCTTGACTCCTGTTTTCCTTCTTCTTTTTTCGTATACTACCTGTGAAGGCAGCACCTTTCAAATTGGTGTGACACCCAAAATATGCTGTACTGGGTTACTTGAGGACCAGGACCCCAAACCACTACACTAATCACTAAACCTTGACTCATACACATTACACATTAGTTGATCAACAACATACATTATGCACCAATGATTTCATCAAGGGTACATCACATCGATGACATAACCCAGCGAATGCACTTTTTTCCCTTTTCTATTGCAGTATGAAAGACCAAACAAAACAGAACACAACACAATAAAACTGATTAATGACTCTGGAAATTAATGCTATCCAATTATATTTATCCATTTGCTCTGTAATAACACTTACAAAATCATTGATCTAGAGGTTTCATTTGGTTTTCTTTAAAGGGGTCGACTTTCTAGGAAGAAAAGAATGATGGAAGGTAGAGAGAGATCTTGTTTGTGGCACCAAGGCTGTTTTTACACATAACTGGAAATGTGCTTGTGTGACTAACGGTCTAAATCTGTAAATAAAACCATAGCTGCGGCACAGACACTCTGTGTCAGCGTAGAGAACGCCTGGCTGCTGTTCACACGCTGACTGGTGTGCGGGTGGAGAGGAGGCCTGCCTTCCTCACATCCCCTGCCAGGTTTGTGTCTGCAAGCCTGCTGCCTCTTGTCTCGGCATGCCTGCCCACAAACTTCTCCATTTCATTTTACCCCTCACCATCTTGCTCCCTCCCACACAGCAGACTGTTTACTCACGTGGCCATTAGGGGTCGCTTCGGCGGCTCAGCCCTAAAGTCACCACAAAATCAAAATAAATCTTTAACAAAAATAACTTTCTTTTAAACCTTTTTTTGCAGTGACCCATCTTAATCAAAATAGAGAAGAACAGATTATCACAACTTCCATTTCATGAATTTGAAATGGAAGTTGCATTTGAAAGGGTCATGAAATGAGAAACATCTAGGTTACTATTGTAACCCCCGTTCCCAGAAGGAGGGAACGGAGACGTTACGTCGATACTGATGTAATGGGGTCTCGCCTGGGAGCCCAATCACCTCCAAGGGTACAAAACAAGCCAATGGGAATTGGCCTGTGAGATTTACATGCCGGGCCCCTCCCCCGGCATCCAGGTATAAATAGGGCCGGCATACTCACCTTCATTCATATTTTTGCTGAGGAGCCGAGATAGGTATCTGGCTGCTCAGCGGTGACTCAGAGCTATGGCAGGGGAATGTAACGTCTCCGTTCCCTCCTTCTGGGAACGGGGGTTACAATAGTAACCTAGACGTTCCCATTCAGTCAGTCACATTCGACGTTACGTCGATACTGACGTAATGGGGTCCCATGGAAAGCGCCATAGCAACTGAACCACGTTACGAGTGTTAGGGAGGCAGATGCGTGCCAAATGCAAGTGCGCCCATACTCGCAATTCTCCAGTGCCCAGAGTAAGCCCAGGAATGTCTTCCATACCAGTGGGATGGAGAGGACAGGGTTTACCATCAGGGAAACCGTACCGTGGACAAACACATATGGGATTACCCGTAATGTATTTGGTGTCGCCCAGCCTGCAGCTCTGCAAAGGAAGAAGCAACACCCCGAGTGGAGTGAGCTCACAAGCCGAGGGGGCACGGCTCGCCTTGCGACTGGTACGTCAAGGTGATGGCATCCACTATCCAGTGGGCCAACCTTTGTTTGGAGACAGCCTTGCCCTTCTGCTGACCTCCAAAACAGACAAAGCTGCTCAGAGCTTCTGAAGCTCTGTGTGCGGTCCACGTAAATGCGCAGAGCACGAACGGGACAAAGCAACGCGAGGGCTGGGTCTGCCTCCTCCGGCACAGAGCAAAGAGTACTGCTAGCAACTCTAGGCAGTTGATGTGCCAGTGGCGATGGGGTCCTGTCAAGAAGCCCGACGCCGACTAGCCACTGCATATGGCACCCCAGCCGGTGGTGGAGGCATCTGTTGTGCCAACAACATGCCTGGACACTTGTACTAGGGGCACCCTGGCCCATAGAAAAGCAAGGTCCGACCACGGGCTGAACGTGCGGTGACAGCTCAGTGTGATGACCATACGGAGTAAGCCACGGTGCCATGCCCACCTTGGGACTCAGTCGTGAAGCCAGTGCTGAAGCGGTCTCATATGAAGCAATCCGAGTGGCGTGACCGCGGCTGTTGATGCCATATGCCCCAGAATGGAGCACTGTGGCCCAACCCGGGAGGCAGTGCGTCCCGAAGTTGAGGCTGTGAGTGGGGTCCACTCACATGGCTCCGAGTGGGCAGGGTGGCGTGGGGAGGCTGTGGGTCCCCAGAGCTCCAAGACCCTGCCCGTGGCGAAGGAAGGAGTGGCTGAGAGAGAGGGAGCGGGCGCTCGCTCACCCTCAGCACAGACCTTGTTATATGACCCAGAGGTTTTGGAAATTGCTCTTTCAATGAAAATGTGGGTACCGATGGCACTGGGGCCAGCAGCGGAACAGAAAGAAAAGGCAACACAGGATTCTCCCCCGGGCCCTCTCCCAGGGGAAGGAGCGGTGTGGTCACCGTCTCCCATAGAGCAACCTCCTTCAACGCTGGGTCTCCTGTCTCAGGGCCGCTTCTTAGCCTTCTTCTTCTTCGAAGGAGGCTTGGCTGCCTGGGCAGGGGGCACCGCTTTCCTGCGTGAAGCTCGGGGAGGATGGGACGAGTCCGATCTCCCGGGAGCCTGAGCCGCAGGAGGGCACCCTTGGCGAGGAGCATACGGAGGCGTGGCCCGTGGCGGATTGGTGGCATCATCACGCTTGGGCAGGATGTGCTTTATGGCCTCCGTCTGCTCTTGCACTGCCCAGAACTGCTGAGTGAAGTCCTCGTCACTGTCGCCGAAGAGGCCGGCCTGGGAGATGGGGGCGTCGAGAAAGCGTACTTTGTCTGCGTCCTTCATCTCAGTCAGGTCCAACCAAAGATGCGGTTCCTGGACCACCAGGGTGGACATTGTCTGACCCAGGGAGTGCACCGTGACTTTCGTTGCCCGGAGGGCGAGGTCAGTCGCCGTGCGCAGCTCTTGCAGCAGCCCTGGCTCAGAACTACCCTCGTGCAGCTCCTTAAGCGCTTTCGCCTGATGGACCTGCAAGATGGCCATGGCGTGCAGGGCAGAAGCCGTCTGTCCAGCCGCGGAGTAAGCTTTAGCTGCGAGAGCAGCCGTAGTCTTACCCGCCTTGGACGGGAGACGCGGACGGTTCTGCCAGGTGGCCACGGACTGCGGGCATAAGTGCACCGCAATCGCACGTTCCACCTGAGGAATCTCCATATACCCCTTGGCGGCCCCACCATGGAGGGTAGTGAGAGCGGAGGCTGAAGAATGGTTTCTGGCCATGTGAGGGGCCATCCACTTCTTCTGGAGCTCCTCATGCAAGTCGGGGAAGAAAGGCACTGGGGCAGCACGCGGCTGGGAGCCGCGCCCTGAACCCAGAAACCAATCATCCAACCGCGAACACTCGGGACACGGTGGAAGATTCCACACGAGGCCGATGTCCGCAGCTGCCCTGGCAAGCATGGCCGCCAATTCAGAGTCCACCTCAGACTGAGCGACCACCCCTGAGGGCGGAAGTTCGGAGTCATTGTCTTCCTCCGAATCAGCGATCCTGCTCCCCGATGGAGCGAGCGACATCTGATCCTCCTCCGGAGCGCAGAAAGTGACGCGGGGCACCCCTGAGGAGGGCCATTCAAGCCATTCACTGTCCAAAAACTCATTAGTCAGCTATAAAAATGAACTTAGACAAGAGTATTTTGACAATTATATGAACTGTATTGCATATTCATTGCATTTTACTTAACTTGTTCTTCAGTATTTAATTTTTGAATAAATCCTTCATGTTTTTATGACAGCCTGCATTTAAATGATTATATAAAACAAGTAGAAACATAATTGTCATTCAAAATGTGTTTTTATACGATTATTATTATAAAAACGTGTAATTTAAATGCAAGTACCCTTCAAATCAGTTGATTTTAACCTATAATATTGTAGTGATGTATCACCTGGGGTTTCCTGTAGTTAACAGCATTATATTAGCCTTGGGGATAACTTTGGTATATTTACATCTGAATGATGATTAATGTACACTGTCCCTTTTATTCATAAATAAATAAATTAGTTGAGAGAGATTTTTTTTTTCCCTTGAGGAAATTTGTCATGTACTGTACTGTACCCGCAATTAATTGATGTCAAAGTCCCTTTAAAGGAAATTCTGTTTACTTGGCGGCCATATTTGCAATGCCTCTGGGCAGCTATTTCGGGCACCCAAGACCAAGTCCTATCTATTTGAATGGGGGAATCCTGAAATGCTCAAATAGCATTAAAAAAGCATATATCAAGGCTAGACGAGCCAATGCGCATGTGCAGTCCTAAGCGTGAGTCTCAGGTTTCTATGGGAACTGGAGCATCTAACGGCAGCTGCAGTGAAGCAATGACTTTATCAATCAGCGATTGGCTCTTTTACTTAAAAGGCGGGACGTATTCCGCCATATTGCGTGTTGCAGTTTCTCCCATTAATAACTTATAGGAGTGAAGCGTCTTTCTATATCTATAGTGTTTGTTGATATCGAATCGAAATCTAATCGAAATGCAAGCTTCTGAATCGAAATTGAATTGTGAAATTTGTTTCAATGCCCAGCCCTAGCAGCCTTGCAAACTGTAAGTAAATAATTTCATAATGCTTTGTCTGTAAATGACAGTTTTATATGGATAGTTTACAATGAATTTCTAAAGCAGTAAAGTCTAAAGTAGGCACCGCTTAAAAACGGAGGGGCAGAATGAGAGTTGAAAATCTTTTTTTCTGCATATATATTCAGGATTTTTGTGCAGCAACATAAAAAAAAAAAAAAATCCATGTCATGACCCCTTTAACACAGGAATTTGCTACGTCCCAAAAGTCGCCGGCATCGTTGCTCAGAGACACTCGCCCCTGACAAACTATCAAAGCAAAGCCTTTTATCACCCTTCAAAGATTAATTTTGGCTGAGGCTGCTGGATACCTTCAGGCAGCCATGTTGTCTTTTTTATTATGGAGCAACAAACACGGCTAGGTGCTCAGGGCCTGACTTTACGAGCTAAGCGGTGTGCTTGTAACTCCCAGGACATGTCCCTAAACAAATTATAATTACAGAGCGGCAGCGACAGACTTCATAAGATACCATGGCGAATAAGTGGTCACCGGGTGAGCCAATTGCATTGTTACCTGAGTTGAGAGAGGTTGGACCTCTGGAACATAGATTTAAAGCTTTGGACCCAACTGAAGTAACAACACTAACATCAAAGGCCGAAGAAAACAAGTGTCTCTTTGGTCCCCTAAGCCGGCATACCAACAATGAATCATTTGTGACAGCCAATCAGAAGTGGTAGCTCTTCCCTTGCAACTTTTTCTGAAGTTTTGTCACTGTTGTCACTGGCTGCGAGATGATTAATTGGTTGATTAACCCTGAGGACTCGTTGCTCAATGTGTTTATATAATAAGTCATCTTCCCTTCTGTCTGTCAGGACAGAGAGGTAAACATACATTTTAGAGAGAGAAATTAAATAGTTCCAGGAAAGATGAAAGACTGTTTACTGATTTCTTTAATTCTGCTCATCCTATTTTTGAATACATGCACAATATTTCTCTCTTCCACACTCAATACTTGGAGTCAGATGATACAAGATGAAAAAGCACAATGCATTCTGACAAGGTTATGAGCAACAGCAAGTAATGAGAGAACGAGAGGAGCTGTGCAATTCATCATTCATCACAACAGAGAGTACACTCCCTCCCTCTCGATCACACTCCAAACTTTATTTTCTCTCTTTTCTGTATCTCTTTCACACTTGATTAAAAGAACGCCTTTTTTCCTTCATAAAAATGATGCTGTTTCCCCATACAAGGCCTTGACCTTGATAGGAATCTTTTGTTTCGAAGCGCCAAAGTCACGTGATTTCAGTAAACGAGGCTTCGTTTACACGATCCAAACCACTGATGTGAAACAAAAGATTTGTAAAGCTTCGAAGCAGTGTCTTGAAATCGTCTGTCACTAGATATTGTTGAAAAGTTGTTATTTTGGTGCACAAAAAGTATTCACGTCGCTTTATAATCTTAAGGTAGAACCACTGTACTCACATGAACTGTTTTAAATATGTCTTTAGTACCTTTCTGGATCTTGAGAGGTTCAGTGACATTTATTGCTGGCAATAGAGGCATCACTGAGCCAACGGATTTCATCAAAAATATCTTAATTTGTGTTCCGAAGATGAACAAAAACAGGATTTTTTTTTTTTAAAGTCATAAGAAAGAAGTCTTACATACTTTTCTAAATTTTAAACCCTAACCCTAAATTTTACAATGAAATTTGAATGATACAAAACACAATATTACAAACCCTAAACATTTATACATCGTGTCTTCCCGTATTCAGACACAGTTAACACAACAAAATGGATTTGTATAGATCCCAAACAGTTTATGAGACACTTGGGATGAATGCACAACCAAATCCAAATGTTCATAAATAAAATTTTGCTTGGTACTGATACAGTAACCTCTGATAGAAACTGTCTCTTTGAATGAGCCACAAAACTCACACTGCTTGTAAAACCAGAAATACAGCGGAAGGCACTTGGGAAGAGCTCATAATAAAAGCCGACAAGACAGGTTCCTGACTCTGTTCAACTTTGGACACACGATAAGCCCAGCCAGAAAAAATGTCAGAGTCCCGTTGGCTTCACTAACCCTTGGAGTCAAGCTCCTGTCTGTCACCCAGAACAACTACCCAATGGTGGCTGCCAAATGGACTCCAATAAGCAGAGATAAAGCCCAATTAATTTCCATCACAATGTCCTTTAAAAGCATAATCACAGAGAGTCCGTCTTAGTTTAACAGTACGTTTTGCTTTCATTCAAGCTCAGTAAGTCAAACACACACTATGCTTAACATGACAAATGTATGTTATTTTTATCATGTTGGCGACTCCAACTTATCAGCGAATGTTAGTTTGAGCTGTAAGACCATTAGACTGAAAATCCATACTCGATTTGCTTGATTGTGATCATGCCAGCTCTCATCCATTCATGCATTTGTCCTTTGTGAGACCCAAGCAGTGCAGCAAAATGTGTTTATCTTTACCCAGTGGTGCAGCACAATCAGAGAAGACTTTTCTCATTCCAGCGGAGGCCCCCAGTCGCTCAGTCTATGACCACTGTCAGATCTGTCTCTGTGATGTCCTTTAGAGGCAGAAAAACATGACCTTTGTGTGGGAGCATCTTTATTTGTTAGCTGTCTTTCAATACTAACAAGAAAGGTCAGTGAAGAGGGGTTTAAAGGCACGTCTACAGTTATGAGCAGCACAAACGGAAAATTTGAGAGTAAACTTAATCTTTGACTCTTATCAGTATATTTGATATATTCACATAAATTACTTTTTAAGGACTTAGTAAGGAGGCCCCAATTCCAAAAAGTGTTAATATGTTCCAATTTATTTAAGGATTTTAAGTGAGAATATGTACTACATGCTAGTCATTCTCTGAAAGAACGCTGATAAACAAGGCAAAAATTCTTCATGAATGTCAAAGATTTTTAAAGTAGATAATTTCAGAATTGCAAAGTGTATTGTTTTCTTAAGAACCAACTGTGAGTCACCTATTAGAAACACACTAAAGAGCAATAACAACAGTAGTTATCATAGGCATGCAAAAATCACAAACAAATATAACATGACTAGTCCAGTCGAATGCATAAAACAAATGACGTATGAGCTTTTATTTTCGGTGATTTAACACACAGCATCACTGCAGTGCAATTCAGTGTTATTTGAGATACTATTAGTTGTTATTAATTTTTATTGTTAAATTTCCCCAATGTAAATTATATTAATTCATATTATTTTTTGTTTGTTTGTCATTTTTAGTTAATGAACCATTGCTGCCTTATCTAACTTTAAGTTAACATTACTTTAAATGAGTCCCACTTGAAAGCAATTTTTATGTACCAGGCCCCCCTGCAGGAAAACAGTTTCTGTCAAACAAAGATCATTCCATGCAAAGTTTAAAATATGTATTCTACCAGTGATCTGATTAAGTTTGTGCTTCTCAAAAGAAAGAAAGCCATATGGGGTTGGAACAACATGAGGATGAGTAAATAATGGTAATTTTCATATTTAGATGAACTATCCTTTTAACAGATTGAGTCTCATGTGACCTGCTGCTGTATAATCACATAGATTTAATGTCACAAGCAACTTGCTCCATGCATGTTAAATATACCTTTAACTGTCACTGAAATTCATTTCAAGGTTAGATCCATGGCTGGAATCATCAAAGGAGATCTTTCATTCCACCAGGGAACTGTGACGGACAGGAAATCTGATTTCAGAGAAGATTGTCAAAAAAATGATGGTCCAATGAACTTGTCACTTCAGTGTGTACAAGGCACGCCAAAAAACTATTGTTCATAAGGGAAAGAATGGAGAAAATGATTCCTTGAATGGGCCTTAAAATAAATTCATTGAAATCATTTGAATTTCATTAGTAGTGGCAAAGCTGAGATCAAGATGGGGGATTATTTTCTTTACCAGTATTTTGTATGGATTTCCAATAATAATTCTTAAAATGCAAAAATGTCTTATTAGACTTACATTAATTCAGAATGCAGTATTATATGAATGTTGCAAAAACACACACAGGGCCTAAAATTAACAAATTAAAATTAGCCATGCTCCAGAGTAAAAATTGGTTGGTATATATATATATATATATATATATATATATATATATATATATATATATATATTATATATATACACACACAAAATACTACATTTATAACGCAGATATTCAGATTCGAGAACCAGAAAGAACTGTTTTTTATATATATATATATATATATATATATATATATATATATATATATATATATATATATATATATATACACACAGGATATACCAGTGCCATGCGGTCCATATAAGCTGCGAGTGCTCTGTGTACCCAAGCCATTTGTGGACTCGGCAACTAACATTAACATTATAAATTACTATTAAATCCCTTGTTTGAGGTGTACCAAGCTTACATGATTGGAAATGCATATGTAACTGTCCAAAATTTATTTATTTGCCAAAAAACTGTAATTTTCTTTAAATCTGCCAGCAGCGGACCGCTCTCCAAGAGGAAAAATTAGCTGCTGCCAGATCTCGATCACTGAAAATCACATTGTATTTGATACAAAACTAACGAGACCAAACGGAGGGGAAAAAAATCATAAAACTATTTTCATAGTATTTCATTTTCTCCATAGAGAATTTTTTATGAAAACTTGTCAAAACTTGTTTAAAGACAGTCCTACTGTAATCAGTATGAAGTATGTTGTTTGTGTGACACTAGCGGCACCTAGCAGATTACAAAAAAAACAGCATATTTTTGAGCCCCTGCCCCTTTGATCGTGAAAGTGCCCTTTGCGGTTGCATCACGGTGCCCCCGTGTTTCCATTTCTCCAATCCCCCACCCCCCCGGAACACAATTTCCACCGAAGGAGAACAATCTCCCCACCAACCACTCCCCAAAAAGCGGGGTCAGGGAGAAACTATGTAGATACTTAAGGGAGACAAGTACGGAAGAATTTAAGCGATGCACCAGACACATTTGGTAAAGATGCCAAACAAATGCGGCACTGACGGAGGATAGGGTGAGTAATATAGTCATTTTTAAGGGGTTTGGTTTGACAATGAAATAGTGTGGGGGTGTTTGTTTAATGATGTGTATTTGTAGACCTTGAGTGCTCCCGAGAACCCCGGTAACTAGAGCGACCAGAGGGTAATATGGGTGTTTTAAAAGATATGAAGTGTGTGAGATTGTTTGATATACAGAAGAGTCGAACTACAGCATTTCATCCCCAAGGTAATGGGCAGTGTGAGCGATTCAATAAAACTTTACATGACCTCCTCTGGGCCCTTCCTCCTGAAACGAAATTGAGATGGGATGAATACTTGCATTAAGTACTGTTTGCATATAATACTACTGAAAATGGTACAACTGGATTTTCTCCATTCTTCTTGATGTTTGGCAGGAGTCCTGATCTCCCAGTTTACCATTGGTTAAGTGGTGGTGTGGAAGAAAGAAGAGAAGGTCAGATGGAGACGTCGGTGACTGAACATCAACATAAACTGCAAAAGCCTAATAAGTTGACACAGAAGCGGTTGCAGAGTTTGGCGAAGCAGAGACAAAGACGACAAGGGGTGGTAAAAGATGCCAGTTTGAATCCAGGTGATCTAGTGTATCTACAAAATCGAAGAGTAAGGGGAAGAAATCCCCTGATATACAACATCACAGAAAATGAGAACAATGTATTCCACCAAATAAAAACTAACTTAAACTAAACTAATCAGATAGCTAATAATGCTCAATGAACATACACAAAAATGTAAAAGCACAAGAAACTAGGGTGTTTTCACACCTACGGATCATTTGTTTTGTTCTGAAACAGGGACTAAATTTGTTACAATGTTGCATTTTCTTCTTGGTTCGGCTCGCTTTCACACAACAACATTTCAAAGCATACCAAAATGCGTTTATGGAAGTCACATGCGAGTACAACTGCCCTCTCAGCGCCATCCATATGATTGACAAGTTCGCTCCATGAGCTTATTGTGTCTGTATTTGTAAATGTCAAGACACATGCAAACACTATATGAATGTAGCAGTCATTCCGCTGTTAAATTATTATATACTACATTCATATTAATGCTGCAGCACATACAAACGCTCGCTCTCTCTCTCTCTGGATGTCCCAGTGTTGTCTAGTAGGCTGTGTCAAGACCATATGAATGTAAGGGTGCGTTCACACTTGTCATGTTTGGTTCCATTAAAATGAACCCTGGTGCAATTGCTTTGTTAGTGCGGCTCATTTGAGCATGTGTAAACGCTGCTATCTGAACCCTGGTGCGCACCAAACAAGCGGACCGAGACCGCTTAAAAGATGGGTCTCTGTCCGCTTCCATACGAACTCTGGTGTGGTTCGAAAGATATATGAATGCAACACAGACCAAAGACATGTAAAGAAACCAAAAACAGGAAGATGAGACCCTAAAAAGGACAGAATCCGCACGAATAACGTTTTTTTAACGCCGTAGTCATGAATTTTCCCGTCACAGGCATCAGACGCGTGTCTCCACACAGCAGATCGTTTGTGTGTGTGACGGAGGGATTCCCGCGGCCGTTTTGACTCCTTTACACATTTTATAAGCTCTTCACAAGTTCCCAGCTGGCCAAAATACCATCATATGCAGGCTACGCACACACAACAAGCACATTTACCTCAGCACACAGCATTGTTTTGGATGTTCGGTAAGTTCCGTCTCAAAATATGCAATATGTCATAAAATCCGACCAATCAGGTTAATCGGACCAGGACTAAATGTTTTTTTTTTTCCTTTTTGGTCCAGACCAAACTAGCCGAACTACAAATGTGAACACACCCTAAAATGAAGCAGAGTGGGAAAAAGGTTTTGTGGGAAAGCATCGCATGAAGAAGTGCAATTACACAACATGTAAGATGAAGAGGCGCTATGGTAAAAAATGTGCTCACTCACAGAATCAGACGCTTTTTAAATCACATTTCCCGTTATTAATTATGATATAATTTGGTTCGTTGATTCGAACACATCTCATAGCTAGCTCCATGAGCTTATTGTGGCTTTATTTGTAACTGTCAAGACACACACAAACACTTTACAAATGTAGCCGTCTCTCCCGCTGTTAAATTATATACTCCATTCAGGGGCGGATCTACCGGGGTGGTACAGGGTGGCAACTGCCACCCTAAGAAAAAGCTTTGCCACCCCAAAATTATCAGAGAATAAAATATAAAAGTTAGCAGTGTTTCAAGTACTACTGCTTTTCAGCAGCGGCGCTTCAATTTGATGACATAAAAAAGACAGCGTATTGCAAAATAATGGCAAGAAAACACGTCTTTCAATAAGCTGCATGATGGTTGCACGCGCACACAGCGCGCCCAATGTAGTCAGCTTCATTAACAAATGACTATAAACCGATTCTTTGGGAGTCAAAAACACAGAGCAGCCAAGTTCACTTATGATTTGTTTTCCATTTGTTTGTGAATCGGAAAATTACTGCTTCTCGGCTAACTCAGAAGTCCTGAATTTTCGTAATTGTTTGCGAGCTGATTCACCGACCGCCCGCTCCACTTTCATCATGGATAAAGGTCTTTTTGCCATGTGTATGTCAGGCCATAAATCTCCAAAAACTATGCATGGGCGCTTGCTTTGGTGCCACCCCTCATAGACCTCATGCCACCCCTTTGCCACCCTATAAATAATTTTCTAGATCCGCCCCTGACTCCAATCATATTTGCTGCGGCAAATTCAAACGCGCACTCTTTCTCTCTCTCTCTGTCTCTGGATTTCCCAGTGCTGTCTAGTAGGCGAACTGTTGTCCGTGTGTCTGTCGAGAGACACCATTTGAATTTTATAATGAAGCAGAGCGGGAATTGAGACTTCGTCGGGACAGCATTCTCGCACGGAGAAGTGTAATTACACAACAGAGGCGCTCGTTGGTTTTCAGATATGGTAAATAATGTGCTTACTCAGAATCAGACATTACTGCTTTTTATATCACATTTTCCGTTATGAAAATGATATCATATGTTCGTTGGTCCGTTAACTGGGTCGGATTGCTTTCACATCTCAAGCAAACCGCTCCAGAGTTCATTTGAAAGCGTACCGAGACCTAGCCTGGGTGCCAGCCCGAACCCCGCCCACAACATTTTTTGGACGGGAAGTTCGGTCTGGACTCGATCCATTGTGGAGTAATTATGCTCGGCTCCCAGAAGGCCGAGCCAATCAAATTGCCCGGGCGGGCTTTAATCGATGATGGACAGGCTATCTGCAGTTACGTAACCACCCACGTCATCAAAGAGCGCTTGGGTTGAATTGGTTTTCACCAACGATGACTGCAGCTGGAGAAGTAAGATGTTTAGATTCCACTATCTCGTCTGTAATAAAAGAAATCGATATCGCATTAATTTTAAAAGACGAGCAAAGAACCGCAATCAAGGCATTTGTCGATGGGAGAGATGTGTTTGCCGTCCTTCCAACAGAATTCGGCAAAAGTTTAAGTACAAGTTCAACATACGTCACTTACTGCGTTGCTCTGATTGGCTGTAGGTCTATCCAATTGAGTGCAGAGTTGTTGTTTTTTTACTGGTTCGGTTAAGACACGCCCTATAATTCAAGTGCAATGGAGCAGTATCAGACTCACATTCTGCCAGGGGCGTTTCCTCCGAGTAGGCAAGGGAGGCAGTGCCTCCTCAAAAAAAATAGGATGAGAAAGTAATCCATATTACATATAAAACAACACAAATATTACAAATTATGACATTAAAAAGAGCGCAAGTCACACGTATTTCTTAAGGAACACTGCCCAACAGCGACACCCGCAGTTAAAGTTACACAGAGGAGTCATGCTTTACAGTCTATGGAGTAATGCCTCCCTTTCCTCTCATAGGAATCTATAGAAAATCATCAGAACCCCAGTGTGCAGTGGGTTTTGTGGGGGGTAATTGAGAATGAATGGGGGAAAGTCACGTGAGAGGAGGCAATGTCTCCATCGCGCTATGATTGGATGTAATTGGTTATGATTGGATATGATTGGTTTGTGCGATAAATCCCGCCTCTCGTTGACGTGCGCGTTCCACGCGTAGGTTTGACTGAACAAATGATGGCATCAATCGGAAGACTAACTGAAAAGTAAGTAAACAGATCACCCAGTTAGATATATATCTACTATATGTTACGTCAAAATCAAACTTGAAATGGACTGAAAGCATGATTACTGCGGGGTTTTTTAGTGCAATCAGCTTGGTGAAATTAAAAATGCAATTCGTGTCTGTAACAGACGGTGTTAATGGAGCATGACTGATGATCCAAAATATTCTAGGTTGACAATTAAAAAGAAAAACCGCAATAAACAAATAAAATATATTGTTTAAATTATTATTGCCTTTAGTTATTATTTTGGAATGAATGTAGAAATGCTTAAAACACTTGATGCTTGATGAGATTGACTTGGTTTTGATAAATAGAACATTACATTGTTAATGTAAAATTACAAAATAGAGTTGTATTTGGTTTCTTTTTTTTTTTTTTTTTTTTTTTGATGTACTGTAAAGTAATGTTCATTTAACAAGGATGATTTGTCAACTTTAAGAGTAATGCACATTAATTTACAATGATTCATAAAAAAAAAAAAAAAAAAAAAAAAAAAAAAATGCCTCCTCATTTCAGAGCACCACTGCACGCCACTGCATTCTGCCTAGAATATGAGTATGACGAAGTCAGGCTAACCGAGACCACCTTTTAGGGTGTTTTCACACCTATGGATCGCTTGTTTTGTTCCGAAACAGGGACTAAATATGTTACAATGTTGCATTTTCTTCTTGGTTCGGTTCGCTTTCACATGGCAACATTTCAAAGCGTACCAAAATGCGTTCAGGCAAGTCACATGCGAGTACAACTGTCCTCTTATTGGTCAGAGTTTTCGCTGCGTCATCCATCAAAATAATGATTGACAAGCTAGCTCCATGAGCTTATTGTGGTTTTATTTGTAACTGTCGAGACACACACAAACACTTTATCAGGGTTGCCAACTTTGGGACTTTGGCTGGAGTGAGACTTTGTAAAAATTTCAGTTTGCGCATGTGCGCTGAGAAAATGTTTGGTAACCCTAATTTTAAAAATCAATTTCAGTCCATGTTTTAGTATCATTGGGGTGAAATTATTTATTTTATTTTTTGTCAGTTTTGTTACCTGACAGGGGCGGAGCCAGACATTGTAAACATTCGGGGCTTAGTCCAAATTTATATTTGTCCAAATACATTTCATTTTTCTATTAATAGCTTTACTGACATGAAAGGAGCTTTTGTTGTCGTATTCTTGTTCAGAAAATGTACATAAAAGTTTGGTGGATGTACCTCTGCTAGGGGGGTCCGGGGGCATGGTCCCCCGGAAGAAAATTTTGTACATTTTAAGGTTAAATGCATCAATCTGGTGCACTCTGGAAACTCAAAATTAAGAGCTTCAACCCATGTACAGTGTGCAAATTGAACAAAGAAACAGCATTGACTTGTACCTGGACATTAAAAAGGGTTCAAACATTTTTTTACAATACTTTTGTACTCATTTCTTTTTAAAAGATATATCATTGAGCTTTTATTTTGATCACCAGATCACCAGCTGATCGCGTGCACAAATGCGCTCACTTCTCTTTAAAACACGCAGCACAGAGAGACACTGTCTTTTGCTGTTTTATAAAGGCACAAAGCCATATCACAGTTTCGATTTTAGTTCGTTGGCAAAGTATGTTTTAAATTTTCAGTTCATTATGAAACGGTGGCGGCAGCAGAGGGTCATTAATGGAAAACACTGAATGAATGTATAGCTGATAAATGTGCTAAAGTTGTCATATGTTATATAACAAAACGTATATAACGTAACTTACTCGGTTACTTACGTAACCTCGGTTCCCTGAGAAATAAGGGAACGAGTATTGCGTTGCAAACGCTATGAGAAAACTCATTTTCTCGAGAAAATAACGGCCATGGTGTGTAAAGCAGAAGCAGCCTGGCCAGCGGCGGAGTGTGCACGATCCGGGAGTGCTGAAGACGTTCTGCGCTGCTTTGATGGGTGCGCGGCCACAAATGGGCGGCGACCGCTTCTTCCAGTGACAGGAGCTTCACATATCCTTTTTCCTCAGCGCAAATAACAAATAGAGCGTTAACTGTACGTACACACCGCCGCCGACTTGAGCTGCAAAGAAGCTCTGGCTGCTTTGTCAAAGACGCTTGTGTTACCTTTTCGGCTTCCGCGCACCGAACCGTAGTTGGGAGCGAGCTGTTTCAATACAATAACTTGGCTCGTGGCAGGTAACTTGCATCTAGTGGTCCGGGCTAACAGAGCCGAAGCACAAAACAGTCAAACGTCGGTTGATTTGAACAATGAACTCGGGCTTTATTCCTCAATGGAAACATTACACATTCGTGGGCATAAGTGCACTTTTTATGTTATCAATCCACTGGAGCATTTTTCAACATCACCACTTTCACCGTAAAAACTCCTAGACTGCACTTTTCGCTATACATTGTTTACACCTTTTTCATACCCCTCCTGACCCACTACGTCACACACAAAATATTTCACAATCTGCCACCAGGGGGGGGCAGAGATGGCAACACTACCCCCACTCTGGAGAATGATTAAACCTTTAACATATCTCCAGCATCATTACCCTGTTCACAGGAAATATTAATCAGATAGTGGTCATTATACAAATATCACAAACCATAACCCATTTTCCCACGGTCTATGAAGGGAGCCCCTATAGAGGAAAGTTAGGTTGAAAAGGCCTGAAAAGCTGTCCAAACTATCCATAAACCGTCCATTAGGTATATTCCGTTGTTTGTACATGTAGCAAAACATTATAAATAGGACACTTATACATTCCCTGAGGAAAAATGTGACTATTACTTTAACCACTCAACTCAGCGTTAGGGTAAAGTTACTACAGGTTGCAGGATTTTAAGTGCAAAACTAGGCAAAATATTCTGTTGAGCAAATTAGAATTTTTTTTTTTCCTTCTTTCAGAAATGTTTACTAAAGTGAATAGCATTAAACACACCCAGGATGCTATAACAAAACTATGCAGCCCATTATTATCCAAATTACCGATTGTTGATAGTAACAATTATATTAAACCCATACCAACTTCACATTTTAACCTCAACATAATCAAGTTACTTCCGTACTGATACAACACTGGAACTCTTTTTGTTTTGACAACACTGGAACTCTTTTCGTTTTTGACAATACTGGAACTTTTTTTGTTTTGACAACACTGGAACTCTTTTCGTTTTTGACAATACTGGAACTTTTTTTTTGGCACTGAGGAGGGCAGCGATCCGCCTACACCCAACCTCAGGCAGATATGCTCAGTCATCAATCCATTCTCCAAACCTATCAGGAGCTCTGCGGACCCTCCCAGGTCGACGTTTGGGAGTGGAGTTCGAAAGGGGACGAGCACATTGTTCCCTGGCTTCGTCCAGTGGAAAAGGAAGGTGGCTAGGGAACCGGTTACTGCTCAATGAAACCGGCAACAATGGTGGTAATGAGAAAAGACCTGGAAGAGACCCCACCACAGGGTCCTCTGTCTCCGGAGATGTACCCCAAAGGTCAAGGGGGCCGATATCGATTTCTGACGAGCTGGGGCCTGACATAGGGGATGGCACCTCCATTGGTGCCCACGTTTCAGCCTCTTTAAATACCCAGTCATTGTCTAGTGCCGTCCTGGAATGGTAGGCTTTGAGTTTGTCGTGGTGAACGACTTTCATCTTCGTCCGCGGGCCCCTTTTAATTCGGTAAACTAAATCGTCCAGTACACCCACGACAAAGTACGGACCCTCGTAGGAGGGCAGGAACTTCCGCACTTTATTCTTTACTCTCTTTGTGCCCTTGACCAAGAACCATACTGCATCACCAACTTTGTGTTGGACGCTGCAAATATTTTTGTCATACTGACGTTTGGCACGCTCAACAGATTTTCCCAGCGCCTCCCGGGCCAACTGGTGAGATAGCTCGAGCCGTTCCCTGAGCTGCACAACATAGGATGGAGGAGTAGTGGTGCTATCGGAGTCAGGTGGCAACCCAGCAACAAGATCCACTGGCTCTGTAATTTCTCGTCCGAACAGCATCATATTAGGAGTCAGGCCCGTGGAGCTGTGTTTGGTTGCACGGTAAGCCATGACCGCATATGGGGTCATAATGTCCCAGTCCCAATGGCATCGCTCCGCAGTGGTGGCTATGATTTTCTGCAGGGTTGCATTGAAACGCTCTACTTGGCCGTCAGACTGCGGGCGAAACGGCGTGGTCCGTGTCTTATTGATTCCCAGTAGGCCACACATTTCCTGGAACACAGATGACTCAAAATTGGTACCTTTGTCGCTGTGTAAGCACTGTGGAGCTCCGTACCTGCACACCCACTCGGAAACAATCTTTTCAGCCACTGTTGTTGCTTGTTCGTTGGGAACAGGATATGCCTCGACCCATTTGCTGAAATAGTCCTGTACCACTATTATGTAGCGGTTATGCCTTTCGGTTTCATTTAATGGGCCCATTAAATCAACTGCAATCCGTTCGAAAGGGGTACCAACTCGCACTGTGCCCATGGCGGCTTGGGGTGTTTTCTTGGGGCGAGCTTTTGCAGCACAGCTGGTGCAGGTGCGGCACCACAGAGTGACATCATCTCTCATATTGTACCAATAGTACCGGGCCTTGAGACGTGCAAGGGTCCTCTCTCCTCCAAAGTGGCCACCGACTGGTCCATCATGCAAGTGTTCTGTCACTGAGGTGCGGTACTCCCGTGGCAGCAGGATCTGTGGATAGAACACTCTTCCATCCGTGCAGTAGAATTTCCTTAGCAGAACTCCATCTTTCTGATAGAGCCTTTTCCACTGCGACCAGTAGGCTTTGGTGGCAGGGCTATAGGATGCTATGTCAACCCAGGGTGGCCTGCCCCTCCCTTCGTCCATCCACTTCTTCACTGGTGCTATATCTGGGTCAGTTTCTTGGGCACTGATTAACTGCTCTTGGGTCCAACCACCGAACAGGTTGGTTTCAGCTGGCTCACTCACCCGGTAGACACCTGGACGGAACGAAGGATCAGCTAGGTTGTCACTGAAAGTGTCCGCTACCCCCACTGGAAGTTGCTTAGGCTTGACTGCGGGGCTACTTCCACAGCTACCTTCGGGCACCACTACCCCCACTGGAGGTTGCTCGGGAGGAGTTCCCCGGTATCCTCTGCAGCTGGACTCCCGGCCATGTTGCACTGGACCCCTTTATGCTGAAACTGGTTACTGAGGCTTGGCTCTGGCACTGTGCATGGGCACGACGTCCCGCAGGGTCTTCTGGAGAGCGCATCCGCATTTTGATGGTGTTTCCCTGGCCGATGGATCACCTGGAAGTCGTAATCTGCCAGTTTTTCCAGCCAGCGAGCGAGCTGGCCCTCAGGCTCCCTCATCCGAGTCAGCCAGCGCAGGCTGCTGTGGTCAGTCCGTATGATGAATGATCTCCCCAGCAGGTACTGCCGGAAATGAGA
The DNA here is from genome assembly GCF_024489055.1 of Chanodichthys erythropterus. Taxonomy (NCBI): domain Eukaryota; kingdom Metazoa; phylum Chordata; class Actinopteri; order Cypriniformes; family Xenocyprididae; genus Chanodichthys; species Chanodichthys erythropterus. Next base: position 16,299,432 of record NC_090221.1, on the reverse strand, counting down.
GGTGAACTCGACAGCTGCCAGAAGTTCTCGTCTGGTGGTGCAATAGTTTTTCTCAGTGGCCGAGAGTCTCCTACTCCCATAGGCGAGTACTCTCTCCTCACCATCTTGCACTTGGGAAAGGACCGCTCCAATTCCACAGTCACTGGCGTCCGTGTCGAGGAGCAACTTGCCGCTGTCGAGGGGATAGCCCAGCACAGGTGCCGTTGTCAGCCGGCTTTTCAGTTGTTCAAAAGCTTCCTGGCATTCGCCTGTCCAGTTAAAGCGTGCATACTTTTTGGTGAGTTCATGTAGGGGCTTGGCAATGGAGGCGAAATCTTTGACAAAGCGTCTGTAATACGAAGCCAGGCCGACAAACTGACGCACTTCAGATACGTTTTGTGGTACAGGCCACCCAGCCACCTTTTGGATCTTTTGGGGGTCAGTGGCAACACCTTTGGTGGAGACAATGTGCCCCAAGTAGGCCACTTGCTCTCGGAACAGGACACACTTGGAAGGCTTAAGTTTTAGATTGGCCGCTCGTAGTCTGCCAAACACTTGACTGAGCCGCTCCAACATTTGAGTTCCATCCCGCCCCAGGACAATGATGTCATCGAGGTAGACCAAACAGGTCTCCCACTGCAGCCCGGCCAGGACTCGGTCCATGAGCCTCTGGAACGTGGCCGGCGCATTGCACAGTCCAAAAGGCATCACGTTCCATTCAAACAGGCCCTTACGGGAACAGAAAGCAGCAGCTTTTCGGGCTCTTGGCGTCATCTCCACCTGCCAGTACCCTGATGTTAAATCCAGCGTGCTGAAGTACCTGGCAGTGGACAATGTGTCCAAGGTATCCTGGATGCGGGGCAGTGGATAAGCATCCTTTATGGTTCTTTCATTTAAAGGCCTGTAGTCGACACATAGCCGCATAGTCTGGTCTTTCTTTCGAACCATGATAATTGGTGCAGCCCAGCCACTATTGCTGGGTTGGGCCACTCCGGTGTCCAGGCTTTGCTGTACCTGCTGGTCTGCTGCCGTTTGTTTGTCTCTAGCCATTCTGCGTGGTTGCTGTTTCACAGGTGGACCAGGGGTGGTGAGGATGTCGTGCTGCACGAGGTCAGTACGGCCAAGGTCAGTGGGCCCCGTGGAGAAGACGTCACTGTACGATCGCAGCAGGTGAGCCAACCTCTCCTGGTCGCCCCTGGACAGGCTAGCACAGCTCTCGTTATACAGGACCTGGAGATGGCTGGGAAAAGAAACACAGACAGAGTTAGTAGTTTCGGGGGCCGATGTGGCCAGGGGTGGCTGGGTTTCCACCTTCCTCAAAACCGTGGCTGGCTGCAGAATCCCTGCCACGGCGCCTCTCTTCAAAGTGACAGGTAAGGCGCCAAGGTTGAAGACTCTGATGGGGACGTTGGTGGACCGCTGCGCCTGCACGATGATGCGTGCCACTAGAACGTGGTGCTTTTCGATAAATCCTTTGGTGGGGCTCAACATCAGGTCCCCCTCAGCAGCACAGCGAAGGTGGGCGGTGCCAGGCACTACATACTCACACCCTGACTCCAACACTGTTGTGCGGGCCACTCTGACAACGTGCACCCGGGACTGATGGCTTGGGTTAAAACGAGGAACCTTTTCTCCGAAGAGGGTTATCTCCCGGCGACCGTAATCCAACTGGGCACTTGTCTGATGTAAGAAGGGGTGCCCTAGGATAACCTCTGTGTTCTCTGCTGTGTCGGCCATAATAAAGTTCACATTGGTCGCTCTGCTCCCGACTTGTACAGGCAGGTTAACTTCCCCCATCACTGCCAGACCAGTGGGGCCGATGCCCTGTAGGACCTGTGCGACAGATGGCTCTATTGTGGTTCTGGATTCTGTGGGAATGGAGTTAAAGAGGTGGAGGGGCAACACATTTCTCCTAGCACCAGAGTCAAGAAGAGCACACATTTCCAGTCCATTTATCACTATTTTGACACACATGTCATCTTCCTGATTGGCAGTGCGAGTTACCACTATACCTGTGTCTGTGTTCTTATTTACGGTCCGGACTTGCTGCCTGGGTCGACGGGGGGAAGGGCAGTTTCTCTGGATGTGCCCTAGACCAGAGCAGTTATGGCACTGAACATCCCCCATAGGCGTTTTGTCATTTGAGTCTCTCTTATGACGCCATTGCTGATTAAATTTTGGGGCCCTCTCTGGTGAATTAATGGACCAAACAGCTACCCCCACTGGCTCCACACAAGCTGGCCGGCTGTCATTTTCACGTACTGTGGCAGCCCTGGCTCGCTGATTTACAAGGCTGCGTTGGCCAGGCTGCATGAATTGTGTGACTGTTCTGGCGGCCCTCTTGGTGGTCTCATAGCTGTGTGCGATGTCATATGCTCTGGATAGGGTGCGCGGCCGCTCTTCCAGTAGTCTTTGCACTACCTCTGCGTCGGCCAGGGCGTTGGTGAAAACCTCCACACTGATGGCGTCTTGCTCCAGCTCTGTACGATCAGCGTACACAATGGACACTTTCTCGTAGATGTCATCCCTTAATACATGCAGTTTTTCATTTTGCCCCCTAACCCTCTGTCTCAGTTCAATGCCAATGGCAGCTGCATGGTCAGAGCGTGGCCCGTAGGCGGTCTCTATTTCCGCCACAATCCGCCGGTAACTCCAGCGGTCGGATCTGGGGTTTTTATGGACGATAGCTCCAGCCACGCCAGTCAGGCTGAATCTCAGTTGAACTGCCATTGTAGTTTCCGACCAATGGTTCGCCCTTGCACAGCTTTCAAAACGGTGTATAAAGTCTTTCCAGGAGCCTGTTCCATCAAAATGGCCTGGCTTCAATATTGGAATTCTCTCTTTATATCCATAATGTTCATCATCACTAGTGTCCATTATTTCAACAGCTGGCGCTTGATATGATGGCCGTGGCGCTGACTGGGCCCTTCCTACAGCTGACTGATCGTATTGGTATCGGTTACAGTGTGCAGCATAGTTATCATTGTAGTTCATCCCTCCACAACATTCCACGGGCTGGGGCATGCAAGATGGAAAGGGTGTCGAGGCAGACTGAGCGTGCAATACGGGGGCCGGTGAAAAAGGGTTTCGTGCCATACAGTTCATGGGAGTAAACGGGTTAACACCATGTGGGGCAAACGTTGGAGCGGGGCTATTTTCCAAACCGTACGGTAAAACTGAAACTGGGCTGGCTGCTATATGTTTTGAACAGTCACAAGTTTGCTGATTAAAGTACTTGGACTCACCGACTGCTTTATTTTGTAGTTCCCCGGACATTAGGACTGGGTTAGTCAACCGTGACGGCGGTGGTGTGAGGGGCGAAGCTAGGTTGAATGACGGCATCCGGCTGTAAACAGTAGCTCCGTCCGCGGCTAATGTTCGCTCCATGCCCGCCGCGAACAGGTTGGTGTTGTCAGCATATTGGCCGTCTCCGTTATTAACTAGGTCCATATTAGTGTCTCTTATATCCACAAGAAATGGGTTTGTGCTTACGTTTGAGGTTTCCATCGCGACAGGCCTCTTCATCCACGCGCTCGCATTAACTCCAGCCCCGCGCGCCGTCATTCCGCGTCCGACGAAACCTTCTCTCTCTCTCTTGCTTGTTATATCCCGGACGAGCCCCCAGTGTTACCTTTTCGGCTTCCGCGCACCGAACCGTAGTTGGGAGCGAGCTGTTTCAATACAATAACTTGGCTCGTGGCAGGTAACTTGCATCTAGTGGTCCGGGCTAACAGAGCCGAAGCACAAAACAGTCAAACGTCGGTTGATTTGAACAATGAACTCGGGCTTTATTCCTCAATGGAAACATTACACATTCGTGGGCATAAGTGCACTTTTTATGTTATCAATCCACTGGAGCATTTTTCAACATCACCACTTTCACCGTAAAAACTCCTAGACTGCACTTTTCGCTATACATTGTTTACACCTTTTTCATACCCCTCCTGACCCACTACGTCACACACAAAATATTTCACAATCTGCCACCAGGGGGGGGCAGAGATGGCAACACTTGTCAAAAAGTACGGGGAAGCTTGACGCTTTGGCCGCTCTGTGCGCGCGCGCGGCCGGGGCTCTCTCTCTCTCTCTCTGCTCGTGCGCGCTGAAAATTTCATATTTTGGTATGAACATTAACCCGCCAGTGTGGCGGATAGCCTTTTGAGATTTGCTTGCCAAACGGAAAATCTACCCGCATTTGGTGCTTGGCGGGTGTTAATTTCGGACCCTACATGAGACTATTTTTATTGAGCAATTTAGCTAGCCCACATCATAACGCACGTCAGACAACATTTGCAACTATAGTTGAAGTCTGTAACTTAGTCTCGGCACACAGACTGATTAGGCAAGGCTACGTTTGTAGTGACAAGGCTCACCATTTTATTATTTGCTTACCTTGATTGTCTTCTAAACTTTCACACGTGCCGACTCCGAACCTATGCTCCGAACTCTCTCTGAACTTGTCACACGCAACTGACGTATCAGGTGCAAGGTTTTCAGCCAATCAACGATCAGAGAATACTGCAGTGAGAACGTTGTAGGGAGATGTAACAGCTGTGGGCCTTAAACTCCTCTCCTTTCATTAATACGCTGTGGTCTAGTCAACAACAGAAAGTGGATTGAGAGGGGAGAAGAATGGATTTTGGCGTGACATTTCTTGCGTGTGCGTGAGAGCGTGAGATTGATGCTGAAAGCGTGAGTGTCACGCCAGATACGTGAGAGTTGGCAACCCTGACTTTATAATGTAGGCATCTCTCCCGCAGTTCAATTATATACTCCGTTCATATTTGCTGCGGCAAATTCAAACCCGCGCTCTTTCTCTCTCTCTGTCTCTGGATTTCCCAGCGCTGTCTAGTTGGCGACCTGTTGTCCGTGTCTGTCGAGAGAGACCATTTGAATTTTATAATGAAGTAGATCGAGCGGGAATTGAGACTTCGTCCGGACAGCATTCTCGCACGGAGAATGTTCGCAATCCCTCGCGCAGCATCCGCCAGCAGCGCGGGTGCGCAGATGCGGTTATTTTTAAAATACAAGTACATCAAACAAACACATCGAATTCACGTATTTTGACATTGTACGTTTTGCATATGCCAAGTATCGTACTTTACTACAGAGCAAACAAAGACTGTCCATCTCGCTGACAGCAAACTTCCATTCCATTCTTCTTACCTTCGCTGCTGATGCTACGACTCTTCTTGTTTGCAATGTGTTCCTTCATTCGTACGTTCCTCATTTCGTTTTTCTCCTCTAATAACAAATCTAATAACAAAGTTGCCCTCTTGATCCCTACATTTACTAAAAATAAGGTGTATACTATTGGAATTCTGCCAAAGCGCACGCTTGTAAGTGTTCGTTAACTGAGCACTCAGTATAGTAGTTCTGCGCATGTCTGAAAATAATATATGATCAACAAAATGATTTTATATGACAAAAAACATTATAGTTCAAGTTTATATTTATTCAATCCATTTTAATTGAATTTAAAAACAAAAATAAATTGTAAAACTGGAATTTATTTTTTAAACGTGGTCGCATATCTTGGGCCGCATTTGCATTAAGAAACAGTCAAATACATACAAAATTATGTAGAAATGCCCATCTTGCCTAGTATTGCCTAGGTAAATACAATCAAGTTTTGGAATGTAAACAGTTGAAAGAAAACTAAAAGTTATTTTACAATTGATTACTTTAATTTCTGTACTATTTCTTTGCAATTTGCAATTTTCTTATTTGTTCTTATTTTATTACTGACTGTTTACTTTGTTTACTGTACTGTTTTGTTTGTTTGTTTGTTTGTTTTTTGTAAATGTAGCTCAACGATCCAAATAAAGCCTCACTGTTCTGTGTGTGAGCTATTCTACAACAAAATTATCAAAAAATTATGAAATAAGTTATCTGTATGCTGGTATATGGCACTTTCCCCCATGGTATTGAAAATGGTATCGAATATCAATATTTTTCAAGGTATTGTATAGAAGTTGGAAATTTCAGTATTATGACAAAACAAACACACACCAAATATATATATATATATATATATATATATATAAAAGCCTATATTACTAAATGGACTCAAATGCCCTACGAATTTGTTACTTCTCTCTACAAGCTGGCATATGAGAAAGAATTTTAACTTTGAATTTAATTTAAAATTTAAGAATAAAAAAAAAAAATGACACTTCAGCTTTAAATTGATTGTGTGCAGGCTCTTCTGTTGCTGACATTTTAAGAGCCTCTCCTCATTAATTTCCTTCAAGCTACCGGTCATTTAAACAAATAGAGAGGTCTAGTTTCCCACTGGGCCCACTAGCAGTGGTTTCATCATTAAGAAATGATTATGATTCTAATAACTCTTATGTCTTTAAAGCTCTTATAGAGGCAGAGGGCAATTAAAATGACCTCCTACCTCTTGTTAACTTTTGAATCTGAGGATCTCTGCACATGTAGAAAAGATGTACTTTTTTTTTTTTTTTGTAAAAATCATCTTGACATATTCCTTATTAAAAGTCGTGCAGGGTAGTCTACTTGCTAGAAATCAGACACTTGGAATCTGGGATGCCACTTTCATTTGTCCAAGTCTGTCTGAGACTAAAGCTAAGAGACATGTCCAATCTGGAGATAATGTCATAGACAGAAGCTGGAACAAACACTAAATTTACTTTTTAGGGTTTTATCTTGTTTTTTTGGGAGCTCCACGGTGGTTTTGTTTATTCCCCATTGTTTCCTGAGTTGCTGGTGGGAGAGGAAGTTAACAGCCAAGCTGTCAGTTGCACAGATGTTGGCACTCACTGCATCTTCTGGCAGATAAAAAAGGTCTTAAAAAACATGCAAAAGTTCTGTAATCAATTGCTGTGCTCAAACTTGTGGGATACAGAGTGCAGGATAGGGCAAATCATTCATTAGAACCTTCTGAGTTCCATCACTATCAAGCATAATATTTATAACATTTATAACATTACAAATGTTCACTATTTCAAATGTATCAGGTTTCCACAAAAACATTAAGCAGCACAATTGTTTTGAACATTGATGATGACAATAATAACAGTTTCTTGAGCACCAAATCAGCACACAATGATTTCTGAAGGATCATGTGACACTGAAAACTGGCGTAATGGCTGCTGAAAAGTCAGGGTTGCCATCACAGAAATAAATGGTTTAAAATGTAGTACAATAAAAATGTATTTTAAATTGTAATGATATTTCTAACAATGTAATAATATTTCTATATTTTTCATAAAATAAATGCAGCTTTGGTAAGCTTAAGGGACTTCTTTCAAAAACCTTACTGACCTCAAACTTTCGAATGATAGTGTGCATATATGTATGTCTAAATCACTTAAATTTATTAAATAATATATAAATTCTTTTATTAAATGTTTCCTACCCCAATTCAATTCTGAAAGTCACACAACCCAGTCATGGTGACCCAAATAAAATTGACTGTCCATAAGATCTTTTCGAATTCCCAAGTATTTGCCTGGTTCAAGTCTCAATCTGCCCTTGGCATTGAGTGCTCATATCCAGGGAGATTATTATATCCAGTTTTTTTTTTTTTTTTTACTCTAATATGTTTTAGGCCCACAGTCAAGGTCATACAAGACTTACTGAGTGTGTTTTGACTGCAGTGTACAGCTTGAGAAATATCATCAGATAATATTTTGCAGTTAAGCCCCTTGCAGTTTTGGAAGAAGTGTTGTATTATTCTATTCCATGCAGTCAATCACAGGTCACTGGCAACTGACTGTCACAGGTGGGTGGCAAGCATTTTATTTTATTTTATTTTATTTTATTTTATTTTATTTTATTTTATTCTATCTATCTATCTATCTATCTATCTATCTATCTATCTATCTATCTATCTATCTATCTATCTATCTATCTATCTATCTATCTATCTATCTATCTATCTATCTATCTATCTATCTATCTATCTATCTATCTATCTATCTATCTATTTATTTATTTATTTATTTATTTCACTGTGTAAATGATATCCAGCAATGAATGACAGCAAGGCCTAGTCTAAAAATTCTAAATAATGGAATAAAAAAACTTCTTTGTTTATGTGTTAAAGAATTAAAATACTATACATTTAAGCCATTTAAGCTTTTCTTTTTGTCTTTAGTGGTGAGAAATAAAGACTTGCATGTGATCTGTATCTATATAAATAATATCAAAATACCCAAATTCACATTCATTAATTGATTAATTTGATATTTGATATTAATTGTATTTATACTTAAAATGTACACTAAAAAATGCATGCACGCACACTAATTGTAGAAATATATAATATTACATAAAACTAGTTAAAAACTTTGGTTTGAAGACCGCACACATACCAACCACTGACATCTATGAAAAGATGAAGAAACACACACAAAAAAAGAGAAAATAACAAAAGGAGAAGCAAAATTATTGCAAAATATATATATATATATATATATATATATATATATATATATAACTGAGTGTAGTACATCTAAACTCACTGTAGAATAGATGACTTCTAGGCAAAACGAGGAAGATAAGTGTGTCTTTCTAACAAATGGTATAATCTATTATGGTATGTGACCTATTTTACAAAAGAAGTTTACTGGCTGCAGATGGGCTCATAAATTTCCGAAACGGACAAGCCAAAGATAGATACACTCTTACATGCTCTTGAGGCGATGGCTGTAAATTGTTATTAAATCCAGTGTGGCTCTTGGATCTAGTTCCTCTGTACTGCATATTGCCATGAAAAAAAAAAAAAACACTGCTTTTTACATACCTACCAAAAACTTGTAGATAAAAAAAAAAATAGTCTCTCTTCATCTCATATGTACACATTCCCTGTCCCAATCCCAGCAATCAGAAAAAAAAAAATCACATTATATGGACATCCCATTAAAGTGCATGCCTGAAATACAGAAATAACTCAATGTCTGAAATTATTTAATGTAAGAAAGTAATTAAGTAATGTTTAAGTTACAAACCCGATTCCAAAAAAGTTGGGACACTGTGCAAATTGTGAATAAAAACAATGCAATGATGTGGAAGTTTCAAATTTCAATATTTTATTCAGAATACAACATAGATGACATATCAAATGTTTAAACTGAGAAAATGTATTATTTTAAGGGAAAATTAAGTTGATTTTAAATTTCATGGCATCAACACATCTCAAAAAAGTTGGGACAAGGCCATGATTACCACTGTGTGGCATCCCCTCTTTTTATAACAGTCTGCAAACGTCTGGGGACTGAGGAGACAAGTTGCTCAAGTTTAGGAATAGGAATGTTGTCATATTCTTGTCTAATACAGGCTTCTACTTCAACTGTAGTTCTTCCTTGTTGCATCTTCCTCTTTATGATGCACCAAATGTTTTCTATGGGTGAAAGATCTGGACTGCAGGCTGGCCATTTCAGTACCCGGATCCTTCTTCTACACAGCCATGATGTTGTAATTGATGCAATATGTGGTCTGGCATTGTAATGTTGGAAAATGCAAGGGATGACATGAAAGAGACGACGTCTGGATGGGAGCATATGTTGTTCTAGAACTTGGATATACCTTTCAGCATTGATTGTGCCTTTCCAGATGTGTAAGCTGCCCATGCCACACACACTCATGCAACCCCATACCATCAGAGATGCAGGCTTCTGAACTGAGTGCTGATAACAACTTGGGTTGTCCTTGTCCTCTTTAGTCTGGATGACATGGAATCCCAGTTTTCCAAAAAGATCTTCAAATTTTGATTCATCTGACCACTTTGCCACAGTCCATTTTAAATGAGCCTTGGCCCAGAGAAAACGCCTGCACTTCTGGATCATGTTTAGATATGGCTTCTTTTTTGATCTATAGCCGTTTTAACCGCCCACGGCGAATGGCATGGTGGATTGTGTTCACCAACAATGTTTCCTGAGCCCATGTTGTGATTTCCATTACAGTAGCATTCCTGATTCCAGATGCAGTGCCATCTAAGGGCCCAAAGATCACGGGCATCCAGTATGTTTTTCCGGCCTTGATTGTTCCAGATTCTCTGAATCTTTGGATGATATTATGCACTGTAGGTGATGATAACTTCAAACTCTTTGCAATTTTTCACTGAGAAACTCCTTTCTGATTTTGCTCCACTATTTTTTTGCTGAAGCATTGGGGGAATTGGTGATCCTCTGCCCATCTTGACTTCTGAGAGACACTGCTACTCTGAGAGGCTCTTTTTATACCCAATCATGTTGCCAATTGACCTAATAAGTTGCAAATTGGTCCTCCAGCTGTTCCTTATATTTACATTTAACTTTTCCAGCCTCTTACTGCTACCTGTCCCAACTTTTTTGGAATGTGTAGCTCTCATGAAATCCAAAATGAGCCAATATTTGGCATGACATTTCAAAATGTCTCACTTTCAACATCTGATATGTTATCCATATTCTATTGTGAATAAAATATAAGTTTATGAGATTGGTAAATTATTGCATTCCTTTTTTATTCACAATTTGTAAAGTGTCCCAACTTTTTTGGAATCAGGTTTGTATATCTCAAGACCTCGGCTCTTCAAACTTTCACTTGAGGACATTAGTAAAACTCTATCTGCTTGTAGAGGTTGTGGCAGAACAGATGGAAAGCATAAGCAATGTCATTGAAGTAATGATCAGTCAGCTGTTGCCAAATAAAGCAATCACCTTTAATGATAAAGCACCTTTAATGAGGTGCTGAGGTAAAACATGATGGTCTACAAAACATCATGCCTGCATTATACTCTCTTTCAGGAGATACATTAAAACAACAACTGAAAGGTTCAATTCAGAGAAAGTTAATTAATGTATTTTGGGTCAGCTTGTCTTTTGTTATACTTTATTTTTGACTCTGTCTGTGCAATATTCCTGCTGTTTTTCTTTACCATTTGTGTGGTCAGTCTGCCTGTGAAAGATTTTGTGCTGTGCACACTAAAGCAATGAGAAACTCTATGGGAGACCTCATTTATTCAGCAAGAACATTTCATTTCTGATGCCAAAAACATCCACGTGTTTTTTTTTTTTTTTTTTCACTTTCAAAGAGGACAAGACAGGAACAAGTGTTGCAACTGACACACATTCATTTTAGTCTGCCAAACATGAACTGCTAGATCAGTTCAAACTAGAAAACAGTTTGATCAAAACTACAAACTATAAAGCATGTCTTAGCCTCTCACATTATCATTTCACTTCATCACTATGCGCTTCTGTCATTCATTCATTCATTCATTCATTCATTGAGCTCACAGGGTTCTTTGGATTGATTGATTGATTGATTGATTGATTGATTGATTGATTGATTGATTGATTGATTGATTGATTGATTGATTGATTGATTGATTGATTGATTGATTGATTCATTCATTCATTCATTCATTCATTCATTCATTCATTCATTCATTCATGAAGGAAGCTATCTGACTGGTGTATCTACAGTAGGAATTTACAATACATCATCTCAAATATGAGTTTACAGTATGCGATTACAAGAAGATGAAAAACAGAGAAGGAAATACTCAGGGATTGGTTGGTATACTAAGTGATTTTGTATCCAGCTTCTGTGGCATGGTTTTTGAAAAAACTAAGAAAATCTGCACTTAGCAGCATTGGATTTATCTTGCAGATCAATAGTCAGACTCCTTTAAAAGAAGAAAAATAGAGAATCTCTGGTGAAACATCCCTGTTGCACACAATAAATAGTAGTAAATAGTAGGGACTGCTTTACATTGCGAGTTCATCTCTGAAACAATGCTGCATATCAGATTCTGTACAAAGATGCAATGCTGCATATAGACAAAGCTGTATTTAAAGGGATAGTTCATACACATTTAAATTTTATTATCATTTACTCTGCCTCATTGTTGTTTGAAGTCAAGTCACCGCGCTTTATACAATACAGATTGTTTCAAGCAGCTTTACAGTAATAAGCATGAAAATAATGATCAATGATGCAAACAGAATTCTAAAAAGACAATAGTGCAATTGTTCAGCTGAAGTCAGTTCAGCGCTGATTCAGTTCAGTTCAATAACTGTGTGAAGTTTATCAATTGTGTAATGAGTTCAATTCAGCTATAAAGCAGCTTTGGAGAAAACAGTGAAGTCATCGTCCATCTCAGTTCTACCAGAAAGACTCGGGAGGCAAGATAATGAAACAAAGATATTTATTACCAATCAGCAAGCAAAATATTATAAGATAAAGTTATTTGGCATAGGCCCTGTCCGTAGCTCACATCCTGAGGGTTGCAGACTTTGCATTTCCCACCTGAAGATGAAGGCAGGGGCGTAGCCAACCTCCGGCAAGTATGGACAGTGACCATCCTGGTGGTGGTGGGGAGGATGGAGGTGAAGGTTGGCGTTAGCATCTGCGAACTCAGACATGTGCAAGTACCAATCTTTTATACTTCAAGTGTTAGATAATGATTGGTTAGATCTGGACTAATAAGTTACGTAACATTTCAGTCTTCACGGCAGAATTTACACTAGAGCTTTATTTCAGTTCTCATCTGATTGTGTCAGCGAAGTCAAGTCAATTATATTGCTGATTACTAAGTGTCCCCAACTAAGCAAGCCAAAGGCGGCAGCAGCAAGGAAGAATGATTTGACTTTCACTCAATTAAAAAAAAAAAAAAAAATTGGATTAACTGTTACCTCCAATCAGTTAATGTGGCGTTAAGGAATCACAGGTCTTGAATGTGAAGTCAGGTTCACAATTCTTTATCTGGCGAGGAGCACAAGATAACCTTTCCTATAAGAGGAAGTTAAAATCTGTAAGAAATATGTGCAGTGGAATTATTCAAAGAGTTGATTGAGGTTTCCAGTTTATGCTGACAGTGGTGAAGTGGGTTGCTTTAATTTTCAGATATGCTTCGTCAGAACTTTCCTGATCAGCAGCAGTGTTAGCTTAGCTACGCAGGCGATTCCTTTGAAATTCCATTGAGTGGATGTCACTAAAAGGTGCAGAACCTCCATTTGCTGCTCCTCAGCGACGTCTCCCCTCTGAGGAGCAATTCTCGGTAGAAATGTATAACGGTTTCTTCAAGCAGAGCTTGAATATGTGCCCTACATTTTACAACCATTTTGACAAACAACTATTAAGTATAGCAGAAGGTATATGAGGTGAGCACACATATTCATGGAAAACTGAGTTTTTTTATAGTCTTTTATCCCCCCACACCCGACACACGACAGGATACAGCCATGCGGAACTGAAAGAAAAATGATTATCACTGTGCATTTTACATTTCAAATCCAAAAATCTATTATTTTATCTTTTTTTCAAGTGACCGTGGGAAAAATTATTGTAATGTAGCTCTGAAGATTTTAATCACTTGCTTCTCTTTATGAATTTCCCCTCAAGGTACATCAGCTAGGTGCTTAAGATTTCTCAAGGTTAATGGTTAAAATGGAACAAAAGAACAGAATGATTTTATTTCAAATATGACCTAAATTACATATTTGAAAGCATTCAGAACGCCTTGAGTCAAATTAAATGAGTTCCAAAGCAATCAATGTGTTTGTTACACATCTGGAATAAAAGCACCGCAGCTCATATGCAACATACTTGCATCATTACAAGCTACCACTGCATGGTTAATGTGAAATTAATGCATACATTATAATTGGGGTTAAAAATAAATATATAAAGAAAAGTAAATGAGGATACCAGAGCCATAATAAAGCTCGGAGCTAACAGCATTTTTGTTTAATCTTGATTGCATATATTGATTATGATGATGATCACTTTGTTTTGCGTAGGGTGCCTTAGAACCTTGTGGTCTAGAAAATAATTAAAGATCAATAATTCCTCTTGGCAGGTGTAATTAAATAATGCCACTGCATTGGTGATCACTTTCTGCATCTCTGCATAAGCCAGTTCGGTCAATAGCAGAAACGTTGACCCAATTAATCAAACTCAGTCTATATTGTTTTCAGTTCCACTTCGATTTTAACACTCAGTACCAGATGTCGAATAAGGTCGCACCTTGAACAAACAGGGTTCAGCTTGAGTAACAAATTACATTTCAGTCAGAAACATTTCTTTAAGAAACACATACACAACAAAACTGTTTTCTCACTCTCGCATTAACTTGATAGTTTGAAACATCCATTTGCGATCTGTGCTGTTGTGAAAACCTAGCATTGCATTGATACAGCTGTTTCGATCAGTGTAGGCAGTTGTTTTGTGGCAGATGAATGCACTTTGCAAAAAAAACATTCTTCCTTTCTCCCTTCTGACTCACATATCATAATGGAAATTACTACAAGCATTTTTTAGAATGGGCAACTACGATAATTTTATCAGAGATTCACCAGCATGGCTAACACATTGAATTAGGTGTTGGCTCACTTGTGGCTGTGCTACGAGTTCAAGCAGAGTGAATAAAGGCTCTTGTGTATAGATCTCTGCTGGGCCCCATTGATTTGCATGGCACAAGATGAAATGCATGTTTCCCGTTTCTCATTCCACCGCTCTAAGCATTATTTTCCCCTGTTCAATCAGGACTTATCTTAGTAGGCTGATGTTTTTTTATAATAGCACTCATAAATTTCACAAAACAGAGGCCTTGCTGAGATCCATTTTAACTTTCGCTTTGTGTGGCGTAATATATTTTGGCATGGTGGAGATGTGTATTCATATACCAGGTTAATATCATGCACTTGGGTTAATGGAAAGGGACTGATAAATATAATTTAATATGAGGAAGACGATGTGTGGGCCTCATTGGCAGCGTTCAGGGTCTCTAACATGCATTTCTTCTAGGAGGTGATAGATGTTTATGCACACAAAGGCTTCTGTACTCTTTTGGTGAAGCAGAACAGAAACCCAATGAGCTTTCTAGGGCCTAGCAATGCTTATATTTCAGAGAACAAAAGTTGAATATAACTTTTTGCAAACATATTGTAGGTCAGCGGTTATCAATCCAAACCTAACTCCAACTTCTAATGCTGCAAACACCCTGACTAAAATTGTTTAGAATTTAGCCAATCCCAATGCCTTTACTTAGCCAAAGGAATTAAGCCCATGCTATTTATTCATTTATTAGCAATTCTATTTTATTATTTATTTGTATTTTAATAGTAATATATTATTTATCATCATTTATTAATAAACCCACACCTCAATCAAAAGCAAGCGCAATAAGAAAGCTTTCCCAGTTGACTAACTTAGTGTTGTGTAAGATAGCCATGTCAAACTCAAAGCAAACTCAATTCTTATAGAACATTACAGAATTTCCCCACGCATCATCTCCAATGCACCCGTGCCACACGAGACAGACTAACTGCATTGGGATCGATTGTCTTACTGTTAGCACTCTTCAAATAAGACAAGCCGGTCAATGAGCTTCACTGAATAGGTGATGGACAGTGATCAACCATGAGTTTCAGTGATTGATAATCCTGCTCTCACTACAGAAGAGTTTCAGTATGTCCTCTGAGGTTTTCACTAGGTGTTTAAGTAGCTAGCATTCGACAAAGATTCTGTCCCAGTGGAGAGAAGTGTTGTATGCTGCCTGCGAATAAGATGCAGCTAGAATGATATTACTGAGGTTGTGGTGGTTGTCAGCAGAGCTCTTTGTTTTGCCTGTATGGTGCTGTTACTGTGGGAGGGAGAGTCATCTCAGCCTCAGATGGCACACAGACCACCCACAGTCTGTTCATTTACCATTTTATGTGTACTGCACACAAAACTGGAATGCAAATAAATAAATACAATAAAATCAAGTAAAAATCAGTCAATCAAATCTAAGGTGCAAGTAAAATTGAACACATTTTCAGGGTCTCCAGTTTTTTTTTTTTTTAAACAATGTGCTTTTTAAGAAAGTCACGTGTATTGTCAAAGGTTTTGATGAAGAAAAAACAGGAATTGCTCAAATATGTAAAGTTATGATCAAACATTTTTGAACTAAAAAGTAGGGATGCATTTATATTAAAATTCTGTGTGAAAAGCAGATGATCATTTTCATGTTTATATTAGGGCTGTCAAAATAATGCGTTAATTTTGATTAATTAATCTGAGAAAAAATAACGCGTTAGAAAAATAACGCGTTAAAAAAAATAACGCAGATTAATCCATTCCGTATTGACCTTTGAACCTGGAGCCGTTCTAGCCACCATTCGACTGTAAAATGAAGGAGGGAGATGACTGCTGCGCTGACGGACAGAACGAGCAGAGCTCCTCCCTCACGCGCGAGAAAGTAAGCACCGTCTTTGCACTCTGTCTACATCACACATAATATCTAAATCAACTGACAAAATGCTAAAAGTTCGTAAGACCGAATCCATGTTTCACGAGGAGCATTCGGAGAATGACAGGCGCCCTGCACGTGCAGCTGACATAAACCACACTTTCAGTAAACAAAAAGAAAATCCTATCCAGTGGTGAAGTGTTTTCTGTGTTGACAAATCTTTTGCGATATCCTAATAAGGGCCGTTTCATAGTCAACGCATCTGTACGCATACGCGTCCCCGAGGCTACGCATTGTTACGCTTCGGCCGCCATTATGCGTCGGTGCGTAGCCAAATGTGTCGTCCTAGTTTTTGATACGCGACGCGCCGATGCACGCAGTACTATGCGTTGTCGGTGGGGGCGACATTGCAAGTATTGTACATTAATTCAAGTATATTGTGTTTACAGAAGAAGAAGGTTTGAATACAATGGCGGGCGAAGAGGAAAAATTATGCGAACTTGTATTCATCCTAAAATACTGGAAATGTCTCTCCTTGTCCAGACTTCACATGGGAAGCACCAGAGACACAAACTCCCCATCCTGATTTCTTTTTTGATTTAAAGGGCGAACATACCACCGTCTATCTCTGCTTTGCCTTTGTTGCCGCCGATGTAAAATCAGCAACAGAATACACTCCTCTTCAGTTGCCATTTTGATCTGAATATCACCCGACTCTACTACCCCGTTGCGTCAGCGGTGTATTGCATATACGCATCGCCCGTGACGCTTGCCTCCACTGTTTAGATTATGAAAGGGAGCGCGTCGCTCGCGTTGCTTGCTCGCGTTTCTCGCGTTGACTATGTAACGGCCCTAACAGTCGCGATTCGCACGCAAAGCGTCAACGTTCGCTAATGTCCAATTCGCGACCTAATGGCTCATTTGAACAGATTCATTTGAATGAATCATCTGTCCACACGGTCTATAATGAATCATTTACTCAAACAACTCTGAAATGAGAACATAAGTGTGCTTACCCCATTAAGCAAGAGTGGTTAGTAAAATTAGCCTTAATAATCCACAATATTTTCAGGTTATTTAAATGACAATGTGTAGTAAATTAGGCATACCTATAAAATCAGTTAGTTTACACTAGAGTGAGGTGAAACCAGAACAAAGCAAGTTGTTTTTAGCTAGGTGCATTCAATTGTATATGGTAGGTAGAAAATTATATTATTAGTTAATATAACTTCTAAATTCTACTTTTTAATACTTTTCAGGTTTAGCAAAAAAGCATCTTCTCTTACAAAGCTATAAAATCACTTTTTTTTTTTTTTGCAAAGAGGGCAAGAAAGAATTACAGTGAGAGTACTTTATTGTCAGTATCGGGCTCGCAGATCACATGGGTAGGATACTTTTTACTGTTTGTGTGGATGACCATGTCTGTCACCACCGAAGACCATTTTTGACCCAGGAAAAACCCTGCATTGATTCATTTGAATTTAAATATTTAATACTTTCACAGCAAAAATTATGTATGCGATTAATTTAGACTAATTAATCACAGAGTATGTAATTAATTAGATTAAAAATTTTAATCAATTGACAGCCCTAGTTTATAACTCGATTAACATCAAGTTAACATATATATATATATATATATATATATATATATATATATATATATATATATATATATATAACACACACACACACATATATATATATATATATATATATATATATATATATATATATATATATATATATATATATATATATAATATTTTGTCTCAATTAGTGTGAAAATGTAGCAGTCAGTCAAGTTAACATTATTTAGTAAACGGATTTCCACTCTAATCAAAATTTATATAACAAACATGATAAAATGTAATCATTTAAAAGAATGAATAAAAAAGAAACTTTTTTATAGCCTTTGTAGCAAGGGTGCCACCATCTTACAGTACTACATCCAGGGTTGGTTGCCTTGCCTGAGTTCAACTTATACAACGGTAGAGACAGACAGTGGAGGACAGATAGTGAAATATGGAACTTGACAGCCACATGGCATCAGAAGAAATAAGAGAGGTCGCTATTGCATTGCTCCTGGATGTAAAAATTAGTTTTACAGTGTTAAAGCAAAGGACAAGTCCAACCGCCTCTGAAACGGAGAACACTGCTTTGCTTCCAGATACACATATAAACACAGTCTCACTGCCTCAAGATTTCCACTTATACTTGGATATGCAATATGTTGCCAAAATGACTGTCAGAAATTAAAATGAACGACATTTATTCAAAAACAAATGTAGAAAGACCATCTTAAAGGACTGCAGTGCCATCTACAAATTTCAGGAGCTTGCAAGAGAGGTCTTTAGAGATGCAGTCGTTTGTATAAATGGGGAAGAGTAATGGTGATCGCATACATCCCTGTATGGGTGCCACTGCTGGCAGTACAGGTGCTAGACATTTTCCCTGCCTCACTAGCTGCTGTCTGTCAGGAAGTTGGTGAGCCATTGACAGATAGGGTGGACACAGACAGCTAGGTCACTTTGGTTGAAAGAATTCCAGGGTTGATGGTGTTAAACACCAACCTGAAGTCCTCAAATAGGATCCTTACATAAATCCATCAAGGTGTTGCAGGATGTAGTACAATTCCATGTTGACTGCATGCTAATGTACTTGCTACAGATGGTAGTGGCAAGTGGTATTAAAGGGAAGCAGACATTTTCATTTCAGAGAGCATTTTACTGGAGTGCAAGACTATTACGCTATCAACGTTACCAAAGTTAACTGATGTGGGCTAAAATAAGCCACAAAAAAAATTTTTGTAACAGAGGGCTCCTGATAAACAGCTAATGCTGGTGGAACATTTAATGCTTCACCTTCTGAAATTAAGACTAGTGTTTGTGTGTGTGTGTGTGTGTGTGTGTGTTTAACCAGCAGAGATTCTAAGCTAATTACAAAAATTGGACTCTGTTCAGTAACATGCAGTAGCGCCAAAGCCGAGTGACACGCAAGCAATCGCAAAACCTTGAGATGACATGTCTACTTTTTAATAAGCTCAATACTATCTGCTCTAATGGAAAAGGCTCTGAGCCAAGGCTCATAAACCATTCTGTATCATTCTCTTTGAACTATAATAGACCTTCACTCTGCGTAGGTTACCTCACAGCCAGTGCTTTTGTACCCTCTGTATTAGCAAGCTTTCAAGTAGCCTATGTGTGTCTATGTGTGTGTGTGTGTATGACTTTGCTTATAGCTGTGTACAGAGATTTCAGTACCTAAGGCTGTAGCGTTTACATAAATATATACTGAGTCTGACTGAAGCCAAGTGGTTCGTTTAATAAAAATTAAAGACAGGCTTTAAAAACCGACTATAAATACTGACATTATGAACCAGGCAAAGAGGTTTGCCAAGAAGTCAGTCAATGCATTTAGCACATCTTTTCTTGGTCAAAGACCTTTTGCTTTATTAATTCATGTTATAGTTAACAAAATGCAAACTTTTGTTCTGGAAAATTGGAAAACGTATCCACATGTTTGATTACCTTATTAAAAGTGCTTTGAAGGTTATCTTGGCTCACACAAGTTTGTTCTGTATTGTAAAACATCCAGAAAGCTGCTATTCAGACAGTGCCGATATTGTCCCAGCAGTTGCATTGTTAGCTCTTTCTCCTCCAAAGTCTGCAAAAACGCTCTCCTCCTGTCTCCCTGCCCTTCCATCATTGTTTTCTCACATCAACCATCTGCTGTCTGTCCTGGGGGTACTGCACAGGCGGGTTTGCACCCCACATAGCGAGTCATAGATGTGCTTATCTTTGCAAAACTCTCTGTGCATGACAGCTGGCAAGGAGCAAAGTTTAGATGCCAACACAAAAACCCACAAAACAAAACTATGGGGTTGGGGAAATAACACTGTCATCTGTCTGAACAATCCAGATGGCAAAAGGTTGCTGGAAATGAGACTCAAAAAATAAAAACCTAACACCATCTCACCTGTGTCTATATACGGATCTAAAAGGCTGTGTGAGTGATTTATCCCAAGCCCCTATTCCCCTGCCTCTGGCTATACAAACCCTTTCCATTAGTACCTTCTTGTAGTCACTGTGCCATTTCAGCGATTCACACCCCACCGCTGAACTCCAGCCTATGCCAGAAGCACAGAGGTGGCCCTTCAAAGCCACATTCTCCATCTTTATTTCACAGCAAACATAAGCCCTGTTTCTCAATCACTTTTCTCCCTCGTGCTTCATCCCAATCCTATCCCCCTACAACCCGCGGCCATTCTGGAGAGTAATCCCGAAATGAACCTGCCAGAGTCCACAATGAAATCCAGAGGAAACCATAAACAGCTTTCCTGCTGGGAGCTATATGCTTTCTCCTTGTTCTGAGGCAAGTCAATTAAGCAGCCAATGACCTACAGAACATGTTGTAATAGTTCCAGCACCACAAGAATTGCTTTTAATACATAGCGGATATAATAGTAATTGGACCTGATGGTTGATTGCATATTTAGACAATCTCACACCGCACACCTTCCCCTTTGTACTTCTGAAGTGTTCTTAACCAGTTTGTAATTGCTCAAAAGTATCGCGTTGGTTTGAGACAAGGTTAGCAGCAGGTCGGTGAAATGGGTGTGTCGAAAGGTTTGTCATTGGTGAAAGGTAAGGGGTGTGTCAAAGTTTCTCATTTCTCAATCTTGCTTCTTGCTGGCAATTGCGTTGGCTAATCAATGCTACCCATACAGATACATAGGCTGTTTCTCAATTCCAAGAATGCAGAGAACGGACTTGCGTTCTCGTGGAGTCCGGTCTTGCCAGGCGACCTTGAAAGAACGAACTCGAAAGGACGCGAGGACAAAGTGCGCATCATTTGAGAATTGAGATGTGCTGCGATCTTGTTGCTCAACTGACTGTCCCAGCATAATATAAGTGGCTAAATAATGCACAATAAATACAACATAACATCACAAACAAATGTCATAACCTGTTAAAAGCTTTCTTTCATATTATTATAGACATTGTTTTCATATAATTGTATATCTTTTTATTTCACCGCGTGTATTTATGAAAATGAGTAGCCTTTGTGTTGCTTTGTCAATGTTAAGATTCTTTATATTCCAATAAAAATACTGCAGGCTTTCTTCAGGTTATCACTTTATTAAAATTAAGCAAAACAAATGGTTTACTTTTAGAGCCGTCACGTATTTGCGAGCGTATTAGCGGGAATCTCATAAGTGAGAACGAGAACTTTAAAGCTTGCAGGCTTCCGTATGTCGACCGCACGCAGGGATTTTTAACGGTTCGATTCTCTCAAGTTTGCATTCGATGTATCCTCAATATCAAGAACGCATCCGGGTACTTTCATGCGTCCTCTGTTCTTGCGTTCTTGAGTACTGGAACGAACTTTGGCGGTTGATGATGACGAAGAGCAAGAACACAAGGATGCAAGATCACTGAAGAACGCATATTGAGAAATAGCCATAATTTCCTACGATGTGTTGTGATAAATGTTATTTACAGGGCTTGACATTAACTTTTTTGTTCACCAGCCACTGTGGCTAGTGGTTACTAGTCAGTTAGCATTTTCACCGGCCATAATTTTGACATACCATGGGAAAAAACTGTTATGTAGATATTTTTAACACTATCTCATAATTTGGCAGCAGGTATACTAGGCTGCGGTCACTTTAAGACCAAACACACGGATCTATTTTACTGTTACACATGACTTTCCTTCCTCAACTGTTTACGTTCACTTAAAACTTACTGTGTTTACTCTTGAATACTCACCAAGACAGACCGGCATTTTGACATTATTTTGTGCTTATACGTCCATTTAAAGGTACAATTTGTGATATTTTTTTTCCGCTAGAGGTCGCTAGAAGCCTATTCAAAACAAAGGCGTAGTTTGATGACGCCAAGTTTTAGAGCGGAAACTTGGGACATGTGGTCTCCATCTCAACGGACGGTGCAAAAGAATAGGGATTGGAGTCTGGAAGAACTCATGTCCGAGGATGCGATTATTAACGTTACTGTAGTATGAAGCAGAGCAGGACCGAGTGTTGCGGGAGCTGAACGAGGAGCTGGAGCGATTGATCAACACACGCCTCACGAGCAGCGGGACTTTTATTATGACACAGTCGCCGGCGCCGCTTCCGCTTTTCCGGTCAAGAGTTTACGGGAGGTGTCCTTGTCGACAGAACCAGCGGCAGATGGTAAAAATCATGTTTTCTCATGATTTACAAGTAGTTGAAAACATTAGAGATATTGTTTGTAACCAGCTGGACAAAATATATAACACTAGCCTAGTGGTTTTTGGATATTTTACTGCAAAGATTTTACATATTGTACCTTTAAGTGCAATAAGCAGCTAAAAATAACTTGATTTATTGGCTTTATGTGCTTGCACTTTGGGTGTAAGCACAAAATCTGCGTGAATGAGTAAAATTATGCACAATACTGGCAATCCCATGCCGAAATTCAATCCTTGTAGCACCAACAATATTCATCCGGAGCAAATAACACGACTGAGTGAGGGGAGGCATGTTCATTTGTCAACTCATTGTCAGAGAGATTAGAAAGTGAGGAAGTGCAGCTGGTATTGTGTATCTATTCTATGGAAAATGAGTATTGGAGATGTTCAGGTATTTCAGTATCGATACGTATTGAAAAATCTATATTTTTGACAACACTACATTGCAGTTAGTTCATTATTTTAGATGCCTTTTTAAAAGACTACAACTGGAAAATATATATTTTATATACTATTCAACCTGCCAAAGTGGCTAGAAGTGACTACGTTACACGTCTCTGCTGAAATCCACCCGCATTTGGCGGGTTTGTGGGTGTTAATGTCAAGCTCTGGTTATATATTGTCATGATCCCAGTTCTGTGTATTGAGTTGGACTCTTATTTTAAAATGTATTCCCCATTGTTTAGTTCCTGTTTCCCTCCCTTGTTTGTTACCATAGCAACCCTGATTAGTTCTTTATTGGTCCCTCAGGTGTTTCTTGTTTCTTTGTCATCTTGGTAGTCTTGCCAAAGTCACTGGAAGGCAAGCCTGCAACCTTTAGCCAAAAAAGCGTAACAGCCAATGCTATCCCTCCGCCTCTGGCGGTACACAGGGAAGGAGACCAGAGGCCGTTTTTTGAATGGATGTCAATGGATGAGAGGCTTCACTATGCTGATCAAACAGCTTTTGTGGGGAAATAGCTAATCATTTAATTAATGGACAGCCTGTTTGCTAATCTTCAGCATGTTTTACACTAAACAATACTTTCGTTGGGAACTATATTTAGATTTTAGCTTGATAAAATGTATTTTGTTAAGAGAAGGCAGACTAGGGAATGTTGCGACAGGTAGGACTCATTTACGGCATTACCAACAGCAAATGTGCAGCATTACTGTTTAACAGATAGAACAATAGATGCTGTGTAAAAGCCACTGGAAGGCAAGCCTGCAACCTTTAGCAAAAAAAGCACTAATGCTAAGGCTCCGGCTGTGGCGGTATACAGGGAAGGAGTTTTGTACGGCAGGTACTGATGTCACTGCCATTACACAATAGGCTGAGAAGTGCCGCATGTGATTAAGTTAGCCGTTATGTTTTCTCCAATGATAAGAGATACAGACCCTCTCATCTCCCTATAATATACAATCTCTGGTTTCGCTGTGTATATATGGCCCTGTGTTTTAATCAGTCTTTTTCTTTGTATATATACACTGCTGTTCAAAAGTGTGGGATTTGTAAAATTTTTTATGTTTTTAAAATAAGTCTTTTCTGCTCACAAAGGCTGCATTTATTTGATTATTTGATTTATTTGAAAAAAAAAAACAACAACTACAACAAAAAACAGTATTATTGTGAAATATTATTACAATATAAAATAACTGTTTTCTATTTGAATATATTCTAAAATGTAATGTATTCCTGTTATTTGAATCTTTTGAAATATCATAAATGTCTTTACTGTCACTTTTGACCAATTTATGCATCCTTTCTGAAAAATGCATTAATCTCTTCAAATTCTTAACCCAAACTGTTGAATGGTAGTGTATAATGTTACAAAAGCTTTCTATTTCAGATAAATGCTGTTCTTTTGAACTTTCTATTCATCAAAGAATCCTGAAAAAAAACAAAAAAAACCTCTAATCAGAAATGTTTCTTGAGCAGCAAATCCACCCCCCCCCCCACACACACACGCAAACATCTGTCTTAAAATTACCAATCAAATATAAAACGCATTTTTATTTAACTCTGTTTTCATGAGCAAATGATGCCCCATTCTCATTAATCAGTAAATATTTAGTTAGTTTTTCAAGAGTACCTACTGTCTTTTTCTCTATTCGATGGTGCGCTTGATGAATTCATTACACAAAAGTTATTTGTGTCTCCTGCGCCCACGGGATTGGTGCCTATATATCGTAGACATGTATACGTTATAATAGCTGGTTAAAATACAAACATAATTTATTGTCTCCATTGCGTTATATCTTGCAGCTTTAGTAATTATTTTATTGTTTTAGACAGATGTTACAGTGAGATGAAAGAAGAGAGAAGTAATTGTTTTTGCATTGAAGGCTTTTCTTCTTGTGAACACAAGCCCTTGACAACTAAATACATGTTTTATTGTATAAAAATGTGTTTGTTAAATTGCTTAAATTAACAAAAGGTTACTAAACAGTTCTTACTCATCTAATCTACCTTTTTTAAATAATTCTGTAAACGTGTTTATTTTACAGGCACTTGCAGTGAAATTACAGAAAAAAAAATACAATTGTAAACCATAGCTGTATTACAATTAAAACAGAAGAAATTACCACTTCTATGACAGATGCGTTTTAGCTGTCGTGCAGTCAATACAATAAAGAAAAGCACATTTCAAACTTATGAACAGCAAATAGCTAGTATTTTAAGAGACATTTGTATCATTTCAAATAACCATTTTGTACAGTAATATGTTTTTGATTATTTATTATCCTCAACAAAGGTGCCGTGAATCAACTGCTGCTAAGACTAAAACAAACATTCAGCGGTAATGACAACATATGGTCATGCAGTCTCAGTTGACAGAATGAAGTTCCAAAGATACATTCACATTTTTTTATTTTTTTATTAAAACATTTTAAAGTATTGCATCAAAAACGAGTGATGGAAATGCCCAATTTAGAAAAAAATCCCTTAATTCACAAAAAAAAAAAAAAAAAATTTTACGCTCATTTGAAGTGGTTTTTGAAAAATGGGAGATTATAAAAACATTTGTTGAATAAATTCTGACATATAGCGAACATTAAACTGATGGTGTTGTAACAGACATGTTATACATTTATGTCTGATTCTGTTATGACGCATTAATTCTGGATGTACTGGAACTCGTTGTATATGTGTGTGTTCAATGCATTTTCCCTTTGGTGCTTGCCATAGAAAGACAAAAGTCATGTGCACTTTTGTACTGGAATGTTTTGGGGTTTTTAGGGGGTTTTCCTCTCACATGTGTGACGCTTAATAAAGTAGAAAAGAGTTCAGACGCTCTTGTTTATTGTTTTCATATTCATGAACGCTTAGTCACAGTGTGTTATTTACAGTACCGCCATCCACCCAAACAACTTGAAACGCACTGAATTCACATTCGTTTTTTTTTTTTTTTTTCTTTCTTTTTTTTGTGAACTTTGAAAAGATTTGCTTCACATTTGGATGGAAACCCAGCTTATGACTACAAAGTACAAAACTGTTGTCTATGCACTGTACAAAATTATAGAATTAATGAAAACAAGAGTAGCTACTGATTGATTTTAATGGAATCATGAGACTCCAAAAGATATACACACCTAATGATGACTATTACTAATATGACAGGTCATAACATCAGGTGGGCTTGTTCATAATCATGTCAACAGCATCTGGGCCAAATTTTTATGTTAATATCTCAAAGCAATCAAAACGTATATGATGTTTGGAAATGTAGTCTTTTTATCAAAAGTGCAGTGCATCATGATCAGATCCCGGCAGTCCTATAGACCTTATGTAGCCCCGCCCCTTTTCAGCACTTGTTGTCTTTTGACTTCCGGATTGTATTTCCACAGTGATGTTACATATTATGAAAGAACTGTTCATTTTAAAATCTCCCTGGTCTACTGACATTTGCTAAGACATCTGCTTTAAACATTACAATGCTCATGATAACTTTTGTTAACTCTACAATAAGTAAATTCACTTCACCAGCTTATTATTCTTTGACAGCGATGCCATAGAAATATACAGGGCTACCGCAAAAACGGAAGTTCAAAGACAAAATTCTAAAGATGGCTGCATGCACATTTCTCTGGCATGTGAGGTCTATAGATTTAGTCATTTATTTTTTGTTGCATCATCATCATAATGTTAAATTGTGTGTTAATTGTTTGAATTGAGACAACCTGCTCAAAATAAAGATGTGTGATTTTACAATAGTTTACTAATGTTACAAAGCAGAACATGGCATAAAGGCCTATACTGTGAGTGAGGGGCATAAAGGCTTTTTATGTTTTTCGCTGTAAAACTGTAAATCAGTTTTTACATTAAAATAATAAGCAATTTGCTATTTTTTTCGAAGTACAAGATTCATCTTTTTTCTTTTTCTTTTTTTTACTTAGTTTAATGTAATTTAAGTTGAAATTACTTATACAGCCAAGTTGATTGTACTTAATTTAAGGCAGCAACTTTTTTTTCACAGTGTTGGACTTCCTGCTAAGCCTGTTGGCCAGTAGCATTTGCTTACAGCACCCTTCACATGGACCTGTTGACACGCCTACTACTCCAACTTTGCAGGTGCTTTGTAGTGTAAAACAATGCAGATGCTGAAGGGTCAGACTCTTAGGGCTTGTTTTGTGAAACTGTGAATGGAATATGCATGGAGGCAGCAGAGCGTGAGTCATTATACAACCTCACTATGTACAACATCGTCAAATCTTTTAAAGCTAAAGACTGAATGCTGCCATAGCAACTGCCTCATACATGAGGTTTCACACAGTATATATGCATAGCAAATGACAACATTACACAACTTATGCACTGGTAACCACAGATAAACTGATGCTACTCAGAAAATCATCCATTGTTATTTTAAACAATGTTGATTTCTGCATTTTTTTTTTCTGTTTCCAAGATCACTGTCAGGAGTTTTATTGACAATGCAAGGATCTTCACTTCTGTTCTACAGCCCATTAAGAATTCATGATTTCATTATGAATATATGATAGAATATCTAGAGAATGTGGCTTCTACAAGAAGTTCTCATTCAAATTCCCCCTCATTTCCTCTCAGCACATTGATGGCCAGAAAATACATAAATTTTGTATGCTATAATTATCAGTTACCAAACAACCATCCCTCGATTTGTGTGTGTTAACCCTTTCCTTGAAACTAAGCCAATTACATAATTACACTGGACACTTTATAAAGTTCACAAGTTCAGTTTCTGTTAAATGTGTTTTGTTAAACATTAGGCATTTTCATTTTATTCATTAACATTTATGAATGTGTTTATGGATCACTTGATGCATACAGCATTGATTCCAAGATATGGCATCAAAACATGTCAGTTGTAATGATTTTATGGAAATGCATTTGCCTTTTCATTCCTGACTCTGCAGCTGCCACCTGTTCTGACTAAATACTGGCTGTGTTGAGAGTAGAACAGAGACAGTTTGAGTTCAGTGAGTCTTCTATATAAAAAGCACTGTCACATTCGGGAGTTGATCATTGTCTGCATGTGGTTTGTATTACATGAAATAAAATTCCATGAAACATGCAAAAAATATACTTCAAAGCCCCCAGCAAATCAAGCCTCTTATTGTATTTTAGGAATTTGTGATAGAGCCTTTTTGATGTGCTTTTCAAAGCCACTTTGAGCTTCTCTACCATCTCCCCTGTGTTTTTTCCTACTTGTGTGCGGGAGGATAAATTGGATCTGACTAAAGTGCTAAAATCACTCTTACACTTTTAATATCTGGTTTCATGTCCAGATTGAGGTCAGTAGCAGGTATGCTGTGACTTTAGCCCAGTCTATCTTCTGCATAAACAGGTTTGGTCATGGAGCATTTTTTCGTAAATGTAATTTTTATAAATGAGCACATTTAGCGTACACAATCTGAACTAATAAGAGTTTCCTAGTTTCCTAACATAGCATACTACTATCTTGAAAGTCTTGGGTAGCGAATAATGCACTGACATACAACCAGTGTAATTTGTATGTTGAGGAGAAAGTTCTTTTAAGAAATGAGTTACTGTATTTACTTCCTGACGTCTTTTTACTGACATACTGTGAATTACTATTATGCTTTCATATAGACTGAGTCATCATGATCTGGCAATCAAAGCTTGCATTTGCTTGTATACATAGACCATTATACGTCACAAGGAACTAATTAATAGTTAATAAACACACAGTCGTTCTCATTTACTAATAGTGGTATGTGTGCTGAAAAGGTTTTCATACAAAATTCATTCTACGGGCACGTTCACACCAAGGAATGATAACTATAACGTAAAACAAAGATATTAGGGAGGCTCAGATCAATCGACCGTAGATGGCTGTCAATAATCATATATTCTATGACTATCTATGACTATCACAATTTAATGGCGAAAAACGTAAAAAGCCAACACGCATGTAAACAGTATAGGCCTTTATGCCATGTTCTGCTTTGTAACATTAGTAAATTATTGTAAAATCACACATCTTTATTTTGAGCAGGTTGTCTCAATTCAAACAATTAACACACAATTTAACATTATGATGATGATTAAAAAATAAATGACTAAATCTATAGACATTACATGCTAGAGAAATGTGCACGCAGCCATCTTTAAAATTTGTCTTTGAACTTCCGTTTTTGCGGTAGCCCTGTATATTTCTATGGCATCGCTGTCAAAGAATAATTAGCTGGTGAAGTGAATTTACTTATTGTAGAGTTAACAAAAGTTATCATGAGCATTGTAATGTTTAAAGCAGATGTCTTAACAAATGTCAGTAGACCAGGAAGATCAGTTCTTTCATAATATGTAACATCACTGTGGAAATACAATCCGGAAGTCAAAAGACAACGAGCGCTGAAAAGGGGCGGGGCTACATAAGGTCTATAGGACTGCCGTGATCCGATCATGATGCACTGCACTTTTGATAAAAAGACTACTACATTTCCAAACAACATACATTTTGATTGCTTTGAGATATTAACATAAAAATTTGGCCCAGATGCTGTTGACATGATTATGAACAAGCCCACCTCATGTTATGACCTGTCATATTAGTAATAGTCATTATTAGGTGTGTATATCTTTTGGAGTCTCACGATTGCATTAAAATTAATACTTGGAGTCACGATTCAGTTAAAAATTGATTCTTGGTTTTTAAATCAAATTCAATTTGATATATAGTCAATTATGCATTTGATTTTAGATTTAATTCTAAACTTGGTTTTGAATTTTATTTAATTTATTGTGCTTGAAGCTCTCCTCGTTATATTTTAGAAAATTTCTGCCGTCAATTGATTGATATTAAATACAACTGATAGGTGTAATTAAACTTAACTTAAATGAGTTTGTGTAATTAAACACCAACTCATTACACCTAAAAGTTAAAGGTTGAATAATTATTTTTCAATCAATTTATAATATCTAAAAATATTATATTAAACCATTATATTCATAATAAATTACATTTCTTTTGATTTTATTTAATTTTTTTAAATATTGGTAATACTAGTTATATTGTTTATATTTGTTCCCCTGCACTGTAAAAAATGATACTTTGGACCAACTTAAAAAAATTGCTGTAATTTGTTACAGCCAAATTTATTAGTTTTTCTCAAACTATATTTTTAATTTGGTTAAAACTTTAAATTTTATTTTAATATCAATCAAAATAGTTCTTCAGCCCAAGGTAAAAAAATTACATTGAAACAAAGTTAAAATATTGGTTTTTATGGAGACCAAATCATTATTTTTACTTTAGTACAGCTTAAATTTTTTACTTTGGAAAAACTTACTTTTTACCATAACATCCAAGTATCATTTTTACTTTGGACTAAACTAAAAAAATTGCTGTAATTTTGTTACAAGGAATTTTATTAAGTTTACTCAAGTTAAATTTCTGATTCAGTACAAACTAGATTTTTAATAACACCTAAATCAATTTATTCTCTTTAGTCACAAGACCAAACGTTACTTAAATAAAGACATGAATATTCTCTTCAATAGACCTGTGTTTATTGTGATGTCTTTAAAATATGCATCAGTTTCTCAGTCAAAAAAATAAAAACATACAAAAATAAAAACATACAAAAATAAAAATAAAGCCAAATGACTTTTGCTGCCAGTTAGACTAGCCTTTATCAACAATAGATGGAAAAACATTAAAATAAAATGTTTTTAAAAAGTTTTTTTTTTAAACATTGTCAACTTGAACCATATTAATGTAAAACTGTTTTGTACACCTCTCCTTGAAAACTCAACCTTTCTGTAACCTTTACCACATTAAAGTGGTATGTTAAACTTTAACAACTTTACTTTAGTAAAATAAGTGATAAATTGAGAGAAATGACGAGGATTTAACAATGGCCTCTTCCATTATTCATGGAATGTATTTGAATACAAGATCTAACAATAAAACACATCCTGTATCCAAATTTCTCCAATATTTAGAGCTTCACACTTAGATGTTTTATTGTGTTCAGTCTAAGTGTGAATCTCTAAATATTGGAGAAATTTGGGATACAGGATGTTTTATTGTGTTCAGTCTAACACAAAACATCCTGTATCCAAATTTCTCCAATATTTAGAGCTTCACACTTAGACTGAACACAATAAAACATCCTGTATCCAAATTTCTCCAATATTTAGAGCTTCACACTTAGACTGAACACAAAACATCCTGTATCCAAATTTCTCCAATATTTAGAGCTTCACACTTAGACTGAACACAATAAAACATCCTGTATCCAAATTTCTCCAATATTTAGAGCTTCACACTTAGACTGAACACAAAACATCCTGTATCCAAATTTCTCCAATATTTAGAGCTTCACACTTAGACTGAACACAATAAAACATCCTGTATCCAAATTTCTCCAATATTTAGAGCTTCACACTTAGACTGAACACAATAAAACATCCTGTATCCAAATTTCTCCAATATTTAGAGCTTCACACTTAGACTGAACACAAAACATCCTGTATCCAAATTTCTCCAATATTTAGAGCTTCACACTTAGACTGAACACTTTGCGTGCCATTTTCTTGGGTTCGACCTCCATGAATATTTTCTGTAGAGCCTCAAAGGTGTTTTTGAGTTCACTTGGGTAGCTCAAATTTAACACGTAGATGAGGCCAAACAACATGGCACATGCATGTGGGACCGATGGCATGTCATTAAGGACCTTCACTCCTTCGATAACAATTCCAACTTGATGTGGTGGCTGGAAATGATCTTCCTTGAAGATGTACACTGCCATTGTACATCTGTGAAGCTCCGATTCAGCTTCGTCCTTCTGAACAACCTAATAAAAGATGAAGAAAAAACATTGATTACAAAGTTATTTTGATTAAATCAGTGACTGGTGTGTCTATATAAAAAAATAAAGAAATTTTCCCAATCAAATCTCAAATAACAAAATTGAAGGTCTAGTAATAAGAAAATGTAATGACTTGCAAAATCCAACAGATACTTAATGTCGAATCTTCCAAATATTTTTCTCATAGCAACTTGACCTTATCACAAGTAAAGCATTGGTTGAGTATTATATAATATCTATCTTCAAAAAGTTGCAACATATGCTGTGCTCCCCCCAAAAAAGTTTAATACAGTAGTATACATACTCCAACCAA
The DNA here is from genome assembly GCF_024489055.1 of Chanodichthys erythropterus. Lineage (NCBI taxonomy): Eukaryota > Metazoa > Chordata > Actinopteri > Cypriniformes > Xenocyprididae > Chanodichthys > Chanodichthys erythropterus. The sequence continues at coordinate 16,267,421 of NC_090221.1, read as the reverse complement.
GATTCACTATATCTTCAGTGGAAAAGAAATTAAGGTTTATGATGAAAACATTCCAGGATTTTCCTTATAGTGGACTTTTCAATGGCCTCCAAACGGTTGAAGGTCAAAATGACAGTTTCAAAGGGTTTTAAACGATACCAGGCGAGGAATAAGAGTCTAACTAAATGATCGGTCATTTTTGAAAAAAAATACAACTGTATATGTTTTATATAAACAAACATTTTTCTAAGTGCCTCCGTCAAAACCGCATTTCCGTATTCTCCAAAAAAGCTTTACGCTGTATACCTACGCCTTCCTTTTCAACTTACGAAAACGAATGCAGCGCCAGTTACATTTTTTCCGTAAGTTGAATAGGGAAGGCATAAGACATACAGTGTAAGCTTTTTGGAGAATACGGAAATGCGGTTTTGACGGAGGCACTTAGAAGGCGAATGTTTGTTTATATAAAACAAATACAGTTGTATTTTTTTCAAAAATGACCGATCGTTTAGTTAGATAAGACCCTTATTCCTCATCTGGTATCGTGTAAAGCCCTTTGAAGCTGCACCGAGACTGTAATTTTGACCTTCAACTGTTTGGAGGCCATTGAAGTCCACTATAAGGAGAATAATCCTATTATTCATCCTAATATTCATCCTATAATCCTAATATTCATCAAAAACCTTAATTTCTTTTCGACTGAAGAAAGAAAGACATGAACATCTTGGATGACATGGGGGTGAATAAATTATCAGAAAGTTTATTTGAAAGTGGACTAATCCTTTAAAAAAAAAAAAAATCTGCCTTGTGGACTCATTTTCATTCATTTCAGTATCTGGCCACAGACTGACACTTTCCGCAATGCAATATTTGGATACAATTTCCATTTTATGACCATCTGCACTGCTGCTGCTCTGAAGTAAACATTATATCAAAATGTGATTAAGATACAATAATATACAGTGTTCTACAAAAATATAATATACAATTTATTAACTAGCACATAAGAATCAAGCAGTTTAGTTTAAATCTTCTGAAAAGAATTGATCAGTTGTTACGAACAGATTCAATTGAGTCTTTTGCTCGCGTGTTAACGTTGATCGTTGATCAGCGAAAGCAGAAGCTCAACTGACCGTGAATAACTCACAAGAACAAACCTCCTCTGGAAGCTCAAACGGTCGGCATAACCACTGAGGTTCATTCTCATGTTTGAGTTTCTGGGAGGTTTGTTCTTGTGAGTTATTCACGTTCAGTTGAGCTTCTGCTTATGTTCGCTGATCAACGTTTACACGCAAGTAAAAGACTAAATTTAATCTGTTCGTCAAATGCGATCAATTCTCTTCAGAAAATTGTGGCTAAACTGCTCGATTCTTATGGATTAGTTTTCCGATCTCTTTATGAACTTTTTTTTAAGTGCAAAGGCAGACTATGGAAGGAAATCTGACAGCATTCTGTCATCAAAAGTATCTTAAAGGAACACTCCACTTTTTTTGAAAATAGGCTCATTTTTCAACTCCCCTAGAGTTAAACAGTTGAGTTTTACCGTTTTCAAATCCATTCAGCCGATCTCCGGGTCTGGCGGTACCACTTTTAGCATAGCTTAGCATAGTTCATTGAATCTGATTAGACCGGTAGCATCTCGCTCAAAAATGACCAAAGAGTTTCAATATTTTTCCTATTTAAAACATGACTCTTCTGTAGTTACATTGTGTACTAAGACCGACAGAAAATGAAAAGTTGTGATTTTCTAGGCCGATATGGCTAGGAACTGTACTCGCATTCTGGAGTAATAATCAAGGAACTTTGCTGCCGTACCATGGATGCAGCAGGCGCAATGATATTACGCAGCGCTTGTGACCCCCTGCTTGCACAGGGAGCGTGTCTTGCAACCATGGAGACATTTGTGAGAGACGCTGTGTAATATCATTGCATCTGCTGCACTCATGGTACGGCAGCAAAGTTCCTTGATTATTACGCCGGAATGAGAGTATAGTTCCTAGCCAAGAGTCAAGTTTTAAATAGGAAAAATATCGAAACTCTTTGGTCATTTTTGAGCGAGATGCTAACGGTCTAATCAGATTCAATGAACTATGCTAAGCTATGCTAAAAGTGGTACTGCCAGACCCGGAGATCGGCTGAATTGATTCGAAAACTCTAAGGGAGTTGGAAAATGAGCCTATTTTCAAAAAAAAGTGGAGTGTTCCTTTGATTTGTCTTCAGAAGAACGAAAGTCTTACAGGCGTGGAACATGAGGAAGAGTAATTATTGGCAGAATTTTCATTTTGGGGTGAATGAACCCTTTAAATAATTAATGCAAAACTACTTACCAGATACTCCTTGATTAGATGGCCAACATCTTCCCCAAGGTACACTGTAAGGCATTTTAGGAGACACTCCCTTTTTTGATTCACCTCGAGGCTCTAGGTGAGAGCGCAAACAAACACATAATGCATTATTAAGAAGTCCAATTTTTTGCATTTTGATGCCAACAATACATAATGCACACAATTGTGCTCAGAGTTATAGAAGTTGTATAGTTTCAAATGCTTAGAAAAAAAATTAAAAGGCCTAATCTAACTCTGCAATCAAACTTGTTGACAAAATGAACACTATTTCTTCTACCGGTGGGCATTTAAAGCAAAAATAATATTTGATGATCGCTGGGAAATATTCAATTATTATTCTTAAATTGAACCCTCCCACGCATGCCGACATGTATATAGGTTACACACACATAGAGATAGAGGGAGACCATTCACACTTTCAATCTGTATGAAACTGTTTTATTCATTAGGGAATAGACTTAACTGAAGCCATATAATGATTGTACTGTGCTGAAAAATTAATATAATAAACAAACAACTGAGGGGAGGGTGAAAGCGCAAGTAAAATGAACACGGCCAATACCAATTAACTGAAAACACTTGTTCAGCGCAGAGCAAGTGAACACAAACCATTATAAATGCCCATGCGACCATGCATATTTTACTTACACTTTCAAATTAGCGCCAATTTAGGAGCAGCAATTGCTTGAATGGTGGGTTCATTGTTATTCTTAAAGGGTTAGTTCACCCAAAAATGAAAATTCTGTCATTAATTACTCACCCTCATGTAATTCCAAACCTGTAAGACCTTCGTTCATCTTCTGAACACAAAATAAGATTTTTTTGAAGAAATCCGAGGTTTTTTTTAAATCCTCCATTGAAAGCAAAGAAATTACCACATTTAATGTCCAGAAAAGTAGTAAAAACATTGCTAAAATAGTCAAAGTGACTACAGTGGTACCACCTGTCAAGTGACGAGAATACTTTGTGCACAAAACAAAAATAACTTTATTTAACAAATGTGTCTCTCCCCTGTCATTCTGCTACGCCTCTCTGAGATTTCATTAAAATAGCTTTTAATCATATTACGGGTGTGGAATGACATGAGGGTGAGTAATAAGTGACAATTTTCACTTTGGGGTGAACTAACTCTATAATTTTAAAGTCTCACAAGTCTCTCACACAATATGCCACACAAGTCTACAGTGTGCAAGTGAGCACCGCATCGGCACTGAAAATATGGGGAATTTTTTAAGACAATCTATAATTAAATCGACTAATCAAATATTCAAACAAATAGTGACATCCCTAATTTCTTCTATGTACTATGTTACTATTTATGTGATACAAGTAATACATTTTGATGTACATACTTGATCAAGAACATTCAGTATATTCTGGGTCTTCTCTCTGATAGCTCCTCCCTTGTTTCTGATGATCTCTACCAGCTTGTCGTGGTGCTTGTCCAAGGAAGCCAGGAATCGGGTTTGAAGTGGGACAGTTGTTATTCTCATAAATTCAGCATTGATCTAAAAAAAAAAAAAAGAAGAAAAAAAAAAAAAAAAAAGGAAATGTAAAAACAACTGTTTTTTTTGTGTGAGATCTTGGGTTTTACATCAGGTGCCAAAATGTGCATTTTGGCTCAATTATCAGTTTCTTATGGTAGGGGATAATAATTTACTTTACAGATCTTCACTGACCTATTGTCATTAATTTAAAAAGTAACTTGCCTCATCCATTGTAAACAATGCAGGCCATCTCTCCATTAACTCTTCCACTGGCGATTCCTTTGCCACAATGTCCTGTCTTCGCAGTGAAAAAGTCTTGTCCATTTTGGCCTTTATCACTGCACGATTGTTGCGCTTCTTTACTTCACTTAAAAGTGACAGTCTCTCCTTTTCCAAATTGTCAGGGGTCTCTCCAATTGGAATGTCAGGTATGTGGTTGGCCTCTCCTCTCTTAGGTCTCTTGACGTTTTTTGCTGGTAATCCATCTTCTGGCGCTTTAGACTTCAGTGAATTTGCAAGTAATTCAGAACACCCAAGGCCCTTCAGCTGAGTTCGGTAGTTGCCCATTTTTGTCTTTAGCCGCTGCTTCCACCCGTAGCAACCGTTGTATGAGCCAGGTTCAGACAGGCATGGGTGTTTCTTGATTAGTGCTTCAGCAACATCACTGAAGTCTACATCTCTAGGGTAGGCTTTGAACTTGAATATCTCTTCTGCTAACTTTTCCAAAATATCTGACTTTGCTTTTGAACTCAGTGTCAACCTTGTGTTGTTTGACCTAAACACAGCATTTCCCTTTTCTAACTGCAGTTCAGTGTCATAAGAGAATTTTGGTATTGGAAACACGTGTGGCCACATCTGAGTTCTTGTAGAGACAGAACTAGAGGGTGTGGACAGGAGCTCTGTGTCATCTGATTGAGTAGACACTATATCATCACAGATAGTGAGAGTAATTTCTTGGCTAAAGTCATCAGATATTGGGATGACCTTGACAGTTGCCAAATCCTCAAGTTCCACAGTAGATGTCAAGTTCACTAGTGCATCTCCAAAGTCTCTGTCTTGGTACTGCAGTCTGAAATTGCCATTTAACCCACACACTTTCCTAACTTCATCCATAAGCTGCTCCATTGACTCTGGAATTCCACCAGGCAAAACTAGCTTCCTGGTGTCATCAGGATTCAGAATAACACGCAACTTGGCTGGCCTTTTGACTGCCATGTCTGCCCATCCAAAAGGATCTAGTCAAAACAAGAAAACAATAGTATTAGTTGCAGTACAAAATTTGTCATAACTTACATTAAATTCATATTCACAAATTAAATGATTAACAACACTGTCTTTTGACAATTCTGGTTAAAAAAAAGAAAAGAAATTTCACAGTCAATATTATTTAGTAAATTCTGAATATTTAAGTCAAATTGATAAGGCCTTATGCTGTCTTAGCAGTTTTTTTTAACCAGAATTGTCAAAATAGAGTTGTTAATGAATTTGTGAATATGAATTTAAATTTGAAGTTTTTTTACATAGAAAAGGGACAGCAAATGTCTTTTTCATTAGTGATATGCTTGTATGGATAGTAGAAATTAAAATTGCCATGAATAGCTACAGTATACAAGCAGGCCTTTAAGGATTGATTTCACATGGAAAAGTACAAATTCATTTAAATGCATAAGGTATTTTTCATTTACTTGTGTGGTATTTAGAAGATATACTATTATACCAACTAAAAATTAATACTACACGCAGAATACTATATAATTTATACATTTTAACAGGGAACAATTTGACAAACTCAGATGCCCACTACACTGGCATGGCATTGTCTGACAATAGACATTAAAAATGTTATTTTAAATGTCTCATTTGTACATTTGTAACCCCACACCCATATACAACCTTATGCATGTATGTATCTCTTCAGAGAGATGAGGCGCCGTCCACCAACCATGTAATGGACCAGAGGGTAGGGATCTGTCAGCTCATGTGCCCCAACAAGCCTTAGTTGTGTAGTAGTAGTAGACATAACCAAGGCATAGGATCGATAATGTTCCAGGTACCAGGCATCCAATTTTTTGACAATGAAAATTAGTGTCTCTTGTAGAACAATCATATGAACAATTTCAGAAAACTCTGGCAGTCCAGCCAGTGACCCATGGGCTACCACCATTCCAATCCTATAGTTGAATCCACTGTAGGACACATGTTTTGTGAGGTCCACAGTGTCCATATGTGGGTACTTCTGTTTCACAGCCTGTGCAATATCCTCATTGATAACATCAAGTGGAAGTGTTGATACATCAGCAACCTCCAAAGGTGGCTTAGATAATCTACACATGTGTAGATTATATGCAGTCTGAAATTGGTGCCTTTGAGCTAACGAATACAGTACATTTTTGTAACAGTTTGTATGACGGATAACTCTTTTAAAAAAGCTATGTTTGGCTTCAAATCTTATAGTCCATAGAGCAACAAGGGGTCCAAACTGGCGTATCAACCCAGGATAGTGCTCTAAATAATGAAGTTTAGGCAGAATTCTTTCATGGGGGAAAACTTCTTGGAACACTGTCCTGTGTTCAGATATTTTGAAGTCAAGATAAGAAATGGAGTCCTCAGTGTGAAAAGGTGCAACAACAAGTTCCACAATGTCCTTTAATTCACAGAGCACTTGCCATGCTGGTTCATTCGAAGGTACTCTGGTTCCGATCAAAAGAGGAAGAAATCTTAACAGGCTCCAATTCTCATGTACATTACCTCCAATTGTTTTCCTTGTAGTATAGGAGAGGGGCACAACATGTGGACGGTTTGCCTTATCAGTCCACTTCAATGGAAATGCTGTTATTGCTTCATTCAAATTGGCTAATGTAAAATATTTTTTTGAAATTAACACATTAAGACAAAGAGCAATCTCGACAGGGACAATTCCTTCAAAGATATCATGAGCTATATCTGGGGGGAAACTCTGTGTCACGCTGAAATATGACAGATTTTCAGACAGTACACACTTCTTTTTTACACCAAAATGACTAAACAATGAATTTTCTTCAATAGCTTTAAGATGAGAAGTATGAAGGTCCTTGTTTCTTGCACAAAAAACTCCTGACTTGACTTCGTTTGTTTGAATGTCTATATTTTCTGCTGTACAAAATCTGCAAGCATATTTACCAGAAAAACTTTCCACGAAGCCTGCAAGACCGTGGGCCCCAAGATTGTCTGCTACTACACAATGAACAAACCCTTTAATGCTTTTTCCCAGTTTGGCAATAAACAGTCCTTCTTGTTCCAATGTAATAAGTTCATCTACTAAGGGCTTCAGTACAGTCTCATAACCATAGCACTTAACATCTTCACTACGAATAAGCGCCGCTAAATATATATTAGACAGAGATGAGTGACAACTCGCAGGTAAGTTCCCTAATGTCCAATATACTGCACAGATTTTATGTTTTTTTCTGGAGGTGCCGAGGGGATTACATATTTCAAAATCATCTATGTACAAAATAAGTGAAATAGCACACTCCTTTGACAATTTCAAATTTTCTTTGTAATTAGTACCATCATAAAAGGATTTATATTGAATTTCATCAGATTGAATTTGATGGTGAGATTTCAAGTTGATTGCTTTTTCCAAAAACGTTTGACAACTTAGGATCTGCTGTAAAGATTTTAGTATAGAGATGTATTGAAAAGATTTTCCATTTTGGGAGTTGAGCACATATTCTATAGGTTCTACAATATCAAAATGTTTTTTGTAGTACGTCTTTCGCTTCCAAGCAGTTGAAAGTGGGCCATGACCACCAAATGAAGCTGAAAAGGATTCGACCTGCCAAGAGTAGATGCTAGTTCTTGCAGAACAGTTTCATCTACTTGACAGTTAACATTCTGTAAGTGCTGAGATATGGTTTGATGTATAAGAGGGACAGAAGCAGTGCTTATTAAATAGTCAAACTCTTGTAAAAGTTCATCAACAGCCACACTAGAAACAAGATAAATATGTTCTAGCTTTAGTAAGAGAGAGGCAATTTTGAGCTCAACATTACGTGGCAAATCATTTAAAACCTGATCACCCAAGTTTTCTGTACATAAATCCTCTGAGAGCTCAGTACCAACACTATTAATATGGATACTGTCAGAAATATGACTTTCAACAGAAACATCTAAGCTTGAGCGCTGTTTCTCAAGTATTCCAAGCTTTAAGTCATTAACTGAACAATCCTTATGATTTCTGCTTCTATGAGTTCGAAACGAACCATAAATATTTGTTTTGTATGAACACCCCTGAAACACACAATCAACTGTTTCACTGTTTTTCAGATGCTGTGCTACATGTTGAAAATAGCCTTTCAAAGTGGATAGTTGACTACAGTTGCATAAGAGACATTTAAATGTGGTCGGTTCAGTTTGAGAGGACTGATGATGATGATTTCTTGACAAGTGGCTCAAAAGTGCCTTCCAAGTCTTGCAGGTACAAGGACAGTTGAAATAGATGCATGCATAGGAATGGTGGCGTCCATAATGTCTGTGTTCAAGTTTATAATGCTTAAGGAGCTCAGATCTTCGTGAAACAGAGGTACCACAGTCTTTGCAATTCCACATTCATTGAAAGACTAGGAAAAAAAAAAAAAGCATGGTATATTTGCATTTAATTTATAGATTTTTTTTTAACTTTAATATTTTAGATAAATCAAGGATATTTGAAGCTGCATGAAATAACTTAGCATTTTTTAACACTGTCTGGTAAAATAAACCACATTAAATTGGTGGGTAACTTCTTGATTAGTTTTGATTTGGGGTTATTTGTAAATACTGACATGACGTGAACCTTCCTTTTTTTATACTGTCCCACAATTTTTTATTATATTAGCAAGGATACCTCTGTGGTAGTGTTGTCAAAAGTACTGGTACTTCGGTACCAAGTCGGTACTGAAATTTTGAAAATGTGATGATACCAGCATTTCTGTAGTACCGAGAATCCGGGTATATTTGGTACCCACTGATGGGGCTGTGCCAGTATTTACTTGAATATGACAAGAGTGAAGCACAAAGCTTTGTTTACAGAAGAAATAATAGGCTAGCAATTAAATGTGACATCGCAGCCATGGAAACATTTTGGTTCATGCCGAATGACAGAGGTACGTGAGTCCATACATTTAAGCTTCGTATTCTGTTTTCCGAATCACGATCTGGTCACCCGATTAGCAGAGAATTTAACAATATTCCATTAGTTATTCCACATGGAATCTCTGTTTCTTTTCCCAAATCTTCACTCAAGCAGGGGATTATAACGTTTCTTTCATTCGCATTCGGCTATTCGCATTATTTACTGTGGTAAAGTAGAAAACACCGTAAGACAGAAACCTTTTTGCTTGCACGTCAGTTTCTATTTAACAGAGTTTGTGCTTGTTATTAGACTTTATAAGGCGCGTCAAGTTTATTTGTATAGCGCGTTTCACACACCAGTGATTTTTACTTTCGTTTTCTCTGGCAGCGCTAAATCAAACATAGCCTGAATGTCTTGCCTCTGCGGAGGATAAAACTCGCTCTTCAGACCTTTTACAACAAGTGTCAGTTGTTTGTAACATCAGGAGATAACATGAAGATATTATTAAAGAGAAATGGTCTCTTTCCTGCTCGTGTCCCTCATCCCTCTCAAAGCGCAAAGTGGCTATATCAAAGTAATAACGGGACTTTGGCTATATGACGCGTCTTTGTGTGGAAATAAAAAACGAATGCTTTTTGAAATAATATTTAACTTTCTTATTATTTAGGTTACAATTTACCGATATTTATTTCATAGTTTTACAGACTGTAGTGTGTTGTTTCTCTGATGGAATAGCTAAAATAAACACGCACATCTGTTACCCCTGTTGAAAAAACGAGCATATGCTGGTAAAGTAGGTTTTGAAGCTGGTATGAGTTGGTTTATGCTGGTCCAGGACTAGCTTAGGACTAGTATGGACCAGCAGGACCAGTTTAGGACCAGCATTTGACCAGCATACAGCTTCAAAACCTACCTTAACAGCATATGCTGGTTTTTTCAACAGTACACAATGGATGTTTGAGCATTTAATTATTTATTTATTTTTTTATATTTCAAAATTTATTTCATTGAGGTAGCCTATATATACACACACAAACACACACACTCCAAATCATATTTAATGTTTTTAAAATAGGCTATATAAAATGGTAAAATAGTTCCAATAGATTTTACTGTGGTACCGAAATTGGTACCGAGAACCATAAAATTTTCATGGTATCGGTACCGACTACTGAAATTTTGGTACCGTGACAACACTACTCTGTGGTAATTTAAAAAGCTATTCTCTAGTGTTAGTGATGATTCCTATTTAAAACATAAAAATAATGTTCACAGATGTTTACGTTGGTACTCACCAAATTCAGCAATTAGGGCAAAATTCTGGAATTTCCAGGGAACAAAATCCAACCTGTAAAACAAAGGAAAAGGTGAGATTTCACATCTTAGTTTTTTGTTGGGGCAATTAGCACTATCCATAATCACTAGACTGTAATTATTAATTAGTCCCTACTTTTGTAGTGATATTGTACTAAACTGCATTATGCTGACAGGAGAAACAATGGAATATGAATTCTTCCTTGTCAATCGGAACTCATTTTCTAATTCAGTAAGTTTTATTAATAACTTTCATTTTTTCTTAGTCATTTTGCTTTCCAGATTCAATCTCTTAACGTTACTTGCGTACTAGAGCACGTACACACATGCGCACTCTTCAAAAACGGTGCTTAAAATCTCTTGACAAACTAAAATATGTAAATGACATTTGTATATATTCAAAATAAAAGATATACATTGTACTTAATGAGAGCTTGCTTATTTTGCTCAAGATAATGATGGAAGTCCACATGTCGTAAAAAACAAGAAAGCTGTCGTTCCAACCACACAAGTTTGCGATGCTTTTTGTGAATGTTCGTTTGAACTATGGTTTCGGGAAACACCGAATCATTTAACTATGTTAGTAACGACAGAACTTGCGATGTTAGTTGGATAACGATGTTTTTGGGAAACGCACCTCCAACAACTGGCACCGCTTCAGCCGTTTGCCTATGTGAAATCCGAATAATTGTTGTCGTTTTAAAAAAAAAAAAAAATTACCGACTCTATACACAAATAGGCTGAAACGAACATTAACTGATTCCGACATTACCATTAACGTCTCATATAACGTTACAGCTCCCGCGGTCAATGTTTAACCAACGTTAGATTATTTGACGGCTGAAGTGTATGTGAGAAAGCCGTTGTAGTTTATTCGAGCACTAACTTTGTTAGAGACAAACGAGCCTTATCACACTAAATTACCATTATATTTTCCTTACATCACAGTGAAATAATAACTAAATTAACCTTGTATTTGTCACACTGAGGCAACATGTGTATTGCGATAGCATGGTTTGGTTTGGCTAGCTTTAGCTAACATGTGCACAAACACAGTTGTCTGTAAAGTAATAACCTAATTGTCCATCCTGCCACTAACCATAAATGTGAATGAAAAACACTTATTTTCGTTAAAACACATTTTCGAATGCTTACCTTGTCTAAAAAGATTTCCTAGGCCACGGACCGTCTTCAGACTCGAAGCGAAGCGATAATGGCGGATGGAAAAATGCTGGCTGGTGGCGCGAGCAGTTAGTTGATGTGACGTCATGTGGTCACGTGACATGAAAACATCTGGTTTAAAGTAAAAATACTACTTAAGTCAAATTGTTGTTTTTAATTTGTTCTAGGGGCTTCGTTATTTGCTTTAAGGCAAACTGAAAAAAACAGGTTTAAACCAGAAACCATGATTTTCACTTAGTCCAATGTAAAAATGCACTTTAAATGAACAACACAGTAGTTTCACTTTTTTCAGTGTGGTACAGTTTTGCCATGTCTGTTTATTATATTGCATTTTAAAGGACTTGTTTTGCTTTTTGTGATATCTGGAACCCTTAACCTAGCTTTAATGAAGAGAGGGAAGAATTCAGAAGAGAGTATAAGGAGGGCAGCAGTATGCAAAATGAACAGCAGCACTGTTAGTGGAGTTACTTAATAAGGTAGTTTAAATTATACACATCTTGTGTGCTCACGCTGTGAGAGCTGAATGTGAAAGTCTGAGCTGTGGCGGATTCTTGTTCTCCACCGGACTTGAGTAAAATAATAATACGGTTACAAGGCTTTTGCATTACTGAAACGTGTGATTATTAGCTGGTTCCATTCAGTGGCTGATCGTTTGGAGTCAGAAAAATATAATACATGCTGTTTCATTCTCAATATTTAATGATTTAGCCTCAGATACCATATTGTTCGTTTCCGTGGCAACCGCTTGCACGTCATGTTGGACGTCTCCTGGAAATCCTATCGAATTCAACCAATCGGATGACAACTTTGAAACTCCTGAAGTGACTTTCAGCCAATGGTCCGTAGGGTCTGAGGCTGAGACTAATTGTGAAGTAAGCTTCATTTGTCCCCTGTTGTAACAATTTGTTATTATTTTATACATCTGATGTTTAGAATATCAATTTTTGAAATGTATGTATTGATAGTTAGAAAGTAGAGAATTCATATGTATTTTCCCTCACCCCTAATGCAAGTGCAGCATGATCTTCAAGTAAAGCCAGTTGAAACACAATAAACAACTTTTAAATTTTCAAAAAAAATAATGAATTTCGCTTACATTCTGAAAAATGCTTTGTGTATTTTTCATCAACGTAATGGGTCTAAACAAAGCCAGTGCTGACTGACCAACTGTAGAATGTCTCAGAGTAGCACAGAGTAATGGTGTTCCTGAATCAATCAGTATTTAAGAACAAATCGCTTAAGTGAACGATTCAATGAGTCACTTCTATAGCTACTCGGTGCCACCAACTAGCATAACGATGTCACCTGCAGAAATGGAAGAGAGGCTCACTGAAAAATAGATATACACACAATTTAGCAGCTTGTTTTATCAATGTGATTTCTGCTTGAAAATATCTGCACACAAGTTTTATGCATAAATATGCATGTTACAGACCCAATCTTTCTCAAAACACAGGTCAGTTTAAGATACAACTTCTAGACATTCTTCTCAGAGAAGCAGTTTTAATTACAAGTAAACTTGTTGTACTGTAATTTATCCTGCTTATAAAGTAAATCATGTAAAGAAAAGTCAAAGACAAAGAGGTTTAAAGAGTGTTCCAGATTCATCTCGCTGTAGATATTCATGTAAATAGAATTGTTATCCCTGTGCCGAGACAATAAATGTCAAAGCAGCTATTGCCTTGTCACAACAGCATTTCAGCCACACAACATTTCAATTGTCACATTGTGGAAACAGAACATGACAAATTTGCCACTGAGACAAGATTATAGTTTCAAATACTGGCAGCCCTGGCTATTTTCATGGCCAAAAGCACATGAAATAGTTTCCAAAGAGACATTATCATAAAATCGGGTGATGGTGGCTTCTACTGGGAGCCGATACCCACAAGTCATTTAGTGAGCAATATTTACAGGCATAGCTGCAAACTCACATTCTCTACCTCTATCACAGGCATTATACCAAGAGGCAGACCTAACTACAACTTGCAAGCTACCCAGTCTCTGGTGAGATTTGGAAATGGTTATCATTTAGACCTGAGATGATTTATTCATTCTTTCTTTTCTGAGACTTTTCCTCCAGAAATCATTCTATCATGCTGATTTGGTGCTCAAGAAACATTTATTATTATTCTCAATGTTGAAAACAGTTATGCTGCATAATATTTTTATGGAGACTGTGGTAAAAGAACAGTATTTATTTAAAATAAAAATCTTTTGTGACACTGTAAAAGTCTTTGTGGCGAGCAAGGCGGGGCCGAGAGCCACGGGAATGGAGCGAGCCACACTGTTCTTGAGTTTCACGGAGGAGCTCCGGAAGGATAAAAGGAGGAGGATAAAAGAGAGAGGACCAGGCCTGGACTATTTATGTTGGTGTTTTGTTTTAGTTTAAGTGGCAGTCATCCGTGAGGGGTTGCCACTTTACTTTCCTTTTGTTGTTTGTTTAATTTATAATTAAATAATCATCATGTTGAATGTTTGCCGGTTCCAGCATTTTTTTTTTCTTGAACCTTTAACTTCGTTACAGTTTTTACTGTCACTTTTGATCAATTTAATGCATTCTTGTTGTAATACAAGTATTAATTTCTTTTTTAAAAATCGTACTGACCCCAAACATTAAGAAGTTGAAACCGTCAAACAACAAGAAACAACTTTTTTCAATAATAACTTTTGCTCTCTTTGACCTATAGAGTTAGAATAGAACCTGGACAAAAAGTGCAACATAAATGCTTAAAATCAGACTGAAACATTCAGTGACAGTTGATAACAAACTTTAGTCACCCTTGCCTAGCCTGGAATCCTTCAGATGGCTGAAGAAGAAAAAAAGGTTTTGCAAATGATGCAGTTAAAGCTGCAGTCCATAAGTTTTGCCTCTTTGGCGCCATCTCTGTTTGAAACCTGAAATTGCAGTTATATGCAGAATTATTATCTTATGTAGGTTGTGCATCACCATGGCTCCCTCAGCACGGATGAATCTAATGTTTGCTGTCAGTCAATGCACCGGTGTGGATACTGTACTTCGGAATCACAGATTCTACATCTTGGAAGTATGACCAAAATAAGATTTTTTCACCGTAAAAAGTCATCTGAGCAAGTAAGTAATATGTCTGCCACTTTTGTTCTTACCAACTGAGAAAAAAAGGATTAATTGCGCTGCCAATGGTGATTAAATCTAATGATCACTTATAGCTCAGACCAAGTCAAACTGCAAATTATTATTATTGTTATACTTTGTTCTCAAATTGTTAACAACATCAGCACTGCATGACTAAGTGTATTTAGTGTGAATTAGCATTATCTATAGATTTCAATTTCTGTAGCCACTCCGCAGTCCGAAGTCTTTTACTTTTGACAACGGGTTACTCTCCAGTTGATGATTGTCATTTGGACCTTTCTGGATTACAATCCGCAATTCGAAAAGATATGTTTAATTATTGCAGCTGCTGTGAGAAAAAGCCAAAAAAGATCTGCTACCAGGAGTATCCTCACATATAGCCTACTAGCTGGGACTCCTTTATGTGAACAGACATGACGTTATGACGCAAAGACGAACGGCGGGACACGCTCAAATTTCTTGCGGAAACCCCCCAGTACTGATTTTATTATAAAACATTATTACAAGCTTACCGTTGTGAATCGGGCTAAGGTAAGGAGATAGTTTTGAATACCGGCTGGTTATGTACTTGCTCAAAAATTGATTTTGGATAATTTTTAACCAGACTGCAGCTTTAACAAATTGACATGCTAACGAGAAAGGTCATGTGACAAAATATTCATCTGTCTAACCTTAGAAAGCTGTGAACGTTCAGAATGAGCGAGTGATGATCAGTACTTAGTTTCAATAAATCCGATTTTAGACAGAAAAGGGAGTTCTTGAAAGTTACAGTATGTTTGCATAATACACTGAGCTCTTTTATCTCAAAGGATCAAAGGAAATTTGATTTCTCATGACATAATCCCTTTAAATACTATGTCTAAGGTTACTCCAAAAGGGTATGTATATGAAATTCATGGTGCTCCATATACTTCCTCAAAAGCACACATCGTTCAGTGTTTCAAGCTGTGCAAAAATGCAAATTCTTCTTAGACTTTTTCCTTTATTGTCTCTTGATTCTGCATGAACATAAAAGCAAGTTACCACCAAAAGAACACAGCGTGAACCATTTCACAGGTAATAAAGTCTGCTGATGATGGATTACTTTTATACGGCACCTTTTATCTGGGAGCCTGAAGCCGTTTTAGTGTGAAGGAGGAGACCTCGCGGCTCATCACACACTAATCATGCACTTACAGCACTGAACCATCTGAATCATCGGCCAGACAGCCCCTAAAACCACACTGTTCTCAGCCCAGAAGACCATCACACTCAGCAGGTGGAACATCACAGACACAGCAACAAAAGCTTCTCTGAAGGGACTGCACAATCATTTGAGTTTTCTCTCAATTCCTCATTACAAAAATCTGCATTTAGGATTTGATATTCAGCAAAATGAACAGTACATGTGCATGGAGAAAATCCACTGGCTTTACACAACTGAACAAATGTGAGGTCATCAATCTTAAATTGCCCCACTTAAACAGCTGAAGCAGCGAGATGCTTTAATTTTGCATGAATCCACCTCCCCAAATCTGGATAAACAATCCACTGATCATTCACTGCGAACTTTAATCTATTATTCTGAAAACAAAAAAACTCTGGAAAACAACAACCAGTTGAGGTTGGGAGAAACAGATCATAAAACAATAATTAAAAGACCACTTGTATTAGGAGGAATGTCTTTGATTGTAGGATTTGCTGGAACAAATGATCAATTTCAAAAGAGTGCATGAGAGCACAGAAATGTGCTTATATTCTGATGCATTCTT
The DNA here is from genome assembly GCF_024489055.1 of Chanodichthys erythropterus. Taxonomy (NCBI): domain Eukaryota; kingdom Metazoa; phylum Chordata; class Actinopteri; order Cypriniformes; family Xenocyprididae; genus Chanodichthys; species Chanodichthys erythropterus. The sequence goes on along the minus strand of NC_090221.1, from coordinate 16,251,153 downwards.
GCTTTGAGCTGATGCACTTCTGTATGCAATTTGTCTTTTCTCTGATTCTGTATACAAACTCATAACAGTATTACAGAATGAATGAAGGAACCCACCATAATTCTTTTTTTCATAACATTTTAAAACAACAATAGCCATCTTATTAACTAAAACCCAAATAATAGATATTATCAAAGCTTTCACCCTCTATCACAAAGGGATATTGCTTCTGTTTGGGGGCATTTTGACTCCAGCAAAAACACATTTAGCAAAAACTAATCCAAATAGACAATTTGCAGGATTGTGCTGCTACACTGTGAACTAACCAGAGAATTGTAACATGGAAATTTATTAGCATTTAATCATGTTTTTATATCGGGGGTCAACAAGACCCCAAACAGAACTAACAGTTTTTCCATTGAGGACATTTGAAGCACGTTACTAATTTGATCTGATTTAAAAGTCATGAGGTAAAACCCTGAATACTTTAAGGTTAAGTAGGCCAATGTTTTGAGATTTTAAAATAGTGTTTAGGTCTCTCTAACTCCAAACAGAACATAAAAGACAGATTAGCTCTGGTAAACATTCTAATTGCTTAATTTGCAGCTGTTATCCAATCTTTTATTATTATTATTATTATTAAAGCGTTAGTTCACCTAAAAATTAAAATTCTGTCATTAATTTACCCTCATGTCATTCCAAACCCGTAAGACCTTCGTTCATCACACAAATAAAGACTTTTTTTTTTGATGATGATGAAATCTGAGAGCAACAATTTACCACTTTATTTACACAATATTAATCTCCAACGTGTGCCCATGAGAACACCAGGACACATGCGTATTGTGTTGACACGAGCAGATGTTGCGTGAATGTACGTTGTAGATTAATATTCTGTAAATAAAGTGTTAAATTATGTTTGTTTGTTTGTTTGTTTGTTTGTTTTTTGGGGGGGGGGGTGTTTGCATCAAAATGAGGTAATGAGTTTAAACCACTGGAGTCGAATGTATTACTTTAATGATGTTTTACTACCTTTCAAAGTGGTAGTTGTGTAGGCTGTCAATGGAGGGTCAGAAAGCTCTCAGACTTCATCAAAGAGATCTTCATTTGTGTACCGAAGATGAATAAAAGTCTTACGGGTTTAGAACAACATGAGGGTGAGTATTTAATGACAATTTTCAATTTTGGGTGAAGTAACCAGTTAATAACAAAAGAAAAGTGCAACACCACAGACAGACAGACAGACACACACACACACAGATAGATAGAACAATGTTTTAAGGTCAAAATAGAGAGGAGTTTTCTAGCCGTCTGATGAAAAGTGAAAGTGACATGTGAAGGCCATGTATGGTAACCCATACTCAGAAATTGTCCTCTGCATTTAACCCTTCCAAGTTAGTGCACACACACATGAGGAGTAGTGAATAGTGAACACACATACAAAGCAAACCGTGGACACACACACCCGGAGCAGTGGGCAACCATTTTTGCTGTAGCGCCTGGGGAGCGATTGGGCGTATAGGTGCATTGCTCAAGGACACCTCAGTCATTTCCTGCCAGTATTGAGACTCAAACCCACAACTTTTGAGTTACCAGTCTGATATTAGACCATGACTGCCCACGACTGATGGAGTTGAGAGCAACAACAAGGCATGCCAGAATCCAGATCAACTGAGTGTGTTGACCAAGCAGAGTGCCACATAAGTTTGTGACCTGAGGTGAGCATCTCACCATATCCGTGTCGGCTCATACTCTGACTACAGCTCCCAGTTACTTCGGACATGTTCAAAGCTAGAGGATCATCATTCACTAGCACTGAAAAAACCCATCCCGCAGAGTCCACCTACACACTAGTGCACACAAACAGAAAGAGAGAGGGAGAGAGTGACAGAAAAGAGCAGAATGAAAAATTAAATAGCAAATGAAATATTGTAATTTAGAGAGAAGGAAAGAGCCATGATGTGTCCAGATCATTGTATAGGTCCAGTAATCCCATTTTAAATAAACGTGGACCATGAATCACCCAAAATCCTGGTCCGAGAGCTTTAGTTTCAAAGGGATCTTTGAACATGTAAACTGCATCTGGCTCTCTGAAATCACTCTCTTTTGTGTAATCGATCCTTTAATCACAATTTAATGCTTTACTTTCTCTGTTATAAAGCGCAATGGACCCCTGAGCATTAAAATTTCATAAAGGCAGGGCAGCTAATCACCAAAGCGATATTGATAATGACAAGTGGAAATTATTTCACTATTATGGGTTATTCCTTGCCACTTAACTGGTTTAGGCAGTAGAGTGTGCAATTTATGGGCAGTCGTGGGTGGCCTAATGGTTAGAGTGTCAGACAGTCAGTAACCCAAAGGTTGTGCGTTCAAGTCTCAACACCGGCAGGAAAAGACAGATACCCCCAATCGCTCCCCGGTGCCATGGCAAAAATGGCTGCTCACTGCTCCAGGTGTGTGTGTCCACAGTTTGCAGAGTGTGTTCACTACTCACTACTCCTAATGTGTGCGCACTAACTGGACGGGTTAAATGCAGAGGACAAATTACGAGTATGGGTTACCATACTTGGCCCTTCACATTTCACTTCCACTTTCAATGTATTCCTTAACTAAACTCATCAGCATAAAACTTTTACTTATAATTGGCAATTTATATAATCATATTTTCAGCAGGTCCTTTTTAAAGCTGCAGTCCGTAACCTTTTTTGGTTAAAAATGATCCAAAATCAATTTTTGAGCAAGTACATAACCAGCCAGTGTTTAAAACTATCTCATTATCTTATCTCGAATCACAACGGTGAGCTTGTAATAATGTTTTATAATAAGAGCGACCTGGTGGATTTTTGCGGGAAATTCGAGAATGCAGCAGTTCGTCTGTGCGTCATTACGTCACGTCCGTAAACAGAAAGGAAGGAGTCCCGACCAAGCTAGTCGGTTTTTATCACGTGAGGACACTGCAGTTAGCGGATCATTTATAGCCTTTTCTTACAGCAGCTGAAATAATTAAAATTATCATTTTTATGGCTGATTTTAATCCAGAAAGATCCAAATGACAATCATCAATGACAACTGGAGATTCAACCGTAGTCAAAAGCAAAAGACTTGTTGGGACTTGCTGGACTGTTGAGTGGCTACAGAAATTGAAATCCACAGGTAATTCTAATATACACAAAGTCATAACAATGCTGATGTTGTTAATATTAACAATTTGAGAACAATATAACAGTAATAATTTGCACGGTTTGACGTGATCCGAGCTAAGCGATCTTTAGATTTAATCATCATTGGCAGCACAATTTATTGTAGGCCTAATGCTTTTTTCCTCAGTTGGTCAGAACAAAAGTGGCAGATTTGTTACTTACTTGATCAGCTGATATTTTCCAGTGAAAATTCTTATATTGGTCATACTTTCAAGACGTAGAATCTGTGATTCTGAAGTACAGTATCCACTGGTGCGGTGACTGACAGCAAGCATTAGATTCATCCACGCTGACGAGCTGTGCCGAGGCACAACGCACATACAGATAACTGTTCCGCATATGACTGTAATTGCAGGTTTCAAACAAGAGATGGCGACAAAGAGGTAAAATCACGGACTGCAGCTTTAAAGTCACCATGAAATTAAAACTGACATTTTTTTTTTTATGAAATATTATATTAATGATTTATCCATACACATTAGGGCTGCATGATTTATCGCATAATACGAAAAATAACATTGAACTTAAACGTGATTATTGCTTAAATGTGATTCTTAGTGCAATTATGAAATCGCAAAAGCTGTGATTATTTTTTTATGCGCAGCTTGTCAATGAAGTATGGCTCCAAATGCTAGTCCATCTGAAAGCACTACGGGTTTGAGTCGATTATAATGTACATATGAAAAAGCAACACGCGTCAAACATCTTTCCAGACATGAGAAGCATTATTAAAATCTTGTCAGACAAAAGACAACATTTAATAACATGGGTTTACTTCTAACTCACTTCATAACGACAGTTGAGCATCCTTCTGTGAGATGATGTGGCTTCTTACACAGAATAAGGCAGTCGTGTGTTTATTTGTCATGTTTAATCAATCAAAGAGTTTCAATCTTCTGTTTATTCAGCTATTGTGTGTGATCTTCTTCTGCGGCAGGGCATGTTTGGAGTTTCTGCGCATGAGTGCCCTCTAGCTTTCAGATGGAGAAGCATTTACTACTGATCACAGAGCCGTACAGCTCTGACAAGCTGCGCATAAAATAATGGCAGCCTTTGTCAGCCAACATCTCTTCTCTGATGACGTGTTTACTGGCGCGAGGGTGGGACAACCTGTCACTCACATGAGATCACAGCAATAGCAAACCAATCAATTCCCAATAAACAAAATCAAGTCCTACCCTTTTCTTGTTTGAGAAGCCATTTCACTCAGATATACACCACAAGAGGGAATAAAAGACTATTGCAACTTCTATTTCACAATGACTTTTAAAAAAAACATATTCTGCCAGATGTAATTGTGTTAAATTAAATCATTATATATAAAACAACATATTTTTAAATACACAAACTTTTACTTGCATATCTTGCAGACATTATTTTACATGAATGACAATCTAAACTCAATCCAAGGACTTTACTTAAAAGTTTTGAAAAATTCAAGCAAAGTTACTTAGTGTCTAAAATTTGCAGGCTGTAGAAAAAGTGTACTGCTGAGAAGCCTGAACATTGCTTACGTTAGCAAAACTTTAGCTCACAATGTATGGCTACAAAAAGAGATAGGAAGAGTAAAAAAAAAAAAAAAAAAAAAAAAAACATCTGAAAACAATTAAGATAGCTTGCATTGAAATTAGTCTCTTGAAATCCAAACACAAGTGTATAACACATATCTTGTATCATGTGCTGGTGTCAGTTTGACTGTAGTTGTAGGAAATAATGACATGGTCAGAAAATGGTCATTCTCTAGTTGTTCTCCATCTTGTCAGACCAGCTTGCTCCACTGACCATGCTTTAAGTGAGCCTCGTTGGCACACTCTGAATGTAAACCTGAGGGCATAGCTGACATTTTCTGAAATAATTCAGGCAGACAGGGGTGTGCCAGAATCACAGCAAATCAGGTGTCAGTCAACATATCATGAATGTGCCTACATTATCACAAAATCTCTCTCTTTCTCTCTCTCTCTAATGTAAAGTATATTTTGTTTCTAAAATGAATCTAAGAATTTCAATGTGCTCTGACTTTTTGACCCCACTGTATTATATACACACACTAAAACTAATGGAATAGAAAATACAACAGCTGTGAATGCTGGTCAAATGCAAATAGGTTCATCATAGCTTATTTGCAGATCCAGATGACATCATGAGACAAACACCACTGAATTTAAAAGCTATGGTCTTGCACATTTACACATTAGTAAATAATACTACATGCCGAAACACAATTAGCAGTGAAATTCTCACTAAAAAAGCCTTTGGCTATACAACAAGGAAAGTTACTTTCTCATGTGCCAAGGAGTCGAGAATAAAAATAGGCAAATATATAAAGCATTTATAACTGTGAAAAGAACTGGAATGCTTATTTTCAGGGTTTTTTTTTTTTTTTGCTAAAATAAAAATAAGTGTAAACATTTAAAAAGCTAATTTTGGCTTTCATTCTTCCCCAAAATGTAACATTTAATATCTTATTCTAGCTTCAGTAAATATGGCCATTCTTCATTGCTTTTTATGAGCCTCAGTAAATAAAACTGATAGGCAGTGCTGTGCACAGTGCTTTATAGACGCACGTCTTTTATGTTGTTTTCAGTTTAAATTAGAGGAGAAATGAGAAAACGAATAAGCGTAAAAAAAAAAGAACAGCAGGAGTGAGAAAGCCAAGGTTCAGCTCTATAGCTAGTGTCTAATTAGAGCCTCAGCTGTCATAAAAGTTTACTTTTTTTATCAAAAACTGCAGCAACATGAGCACACATTTCTGATAAATATGAATCAGATGAGTTTGTTGCTTATGCTTTCTCCAGTGCTGAGAATCTGCCTGTGTGTTGGCTGCCTTTGTAGAGTGAGCTGAATGGAGCTTTGTGATGTGAGGGCAATTGCAGCCAGTCAGGCTGAAACTGCACCAGTGATTAGGAAAATTGAGTTTTTCAGAGCCACTGGGCCTTTTGAATCAAACTCTGCAAGATGCCGCTCTCAGGAGCTTTCCCTGGAAAAAAAAGGCGCTCACTCTTTGCAGATATTTCTGGATCCAGGTGGTACTTTCAGTCAGATTAATATGTTAATCTGTTATGTCAATTCTCTGAATGAATAGGGGCTCATTTCCTAAAAAAAAAGAGGAAACTATTCCATAAGTGATTGTGAAGTTGGAAAAAGGAGTTTTTATTGTCATTCAAGCAATTTTTTTTCCAAGGGAACTTGACATTGAAATATGTACAATTCAACAGTGAACAGTAAATAAGCCCACAGATGAAAGTTTACATTTTTCAAATAGATTAAGCAGGGAGTTCACTTAAAACAAATTGCACACTCTGATAGAGGCATTTATCTGCATGTGCTATCTGTATTGTTTTATTCCAATCTACAATCCTCCATCCAATTTACTAAAGGAATTATGCAAATTTATAACATAGCAATGCAAATACATCCACAAAATTTGTGTTGAATACAAATCGCACAGCACTCCTGATCGAGACAACACAGAGATATGCAGGATTGGGAGAGTCACATTTAGTATATTTGTAAAATTTGACGATATAATTTTTCCTAGTAAAATGACCCCAAACTTTAAAAAAAAAAAAAAAAAAAAAAAAAAAATATATATATATATATATATATATATTTTATTAAACATTGATTAAATTGATAAAAGTTACAAATCTCATAAACTTATATTTATTCACAATAGATAGATGTACATAACATAACAAATGTTGAAAGTGAAACATTTTGAAATGTCATGCCAAATATTGGCTCATTTTGGATTTCATGAGAGTTTCATAAGAGGCCGGAAAAGTTAAATGTACATATAAGGAACAGCTGGAGGACCACTTTACAACTTATTAGGTCAATTGGCAACATGATTGGGTATAAAAAGAGCCTCTCAGAGTGGCAGTGTCTCTCAGAAGTCAAGATGGGCAGAGGATCACCAATTCCCCCAATGCTGCGGCGACAAATAGTGGAGCAATATGTAACCCAGACTAATTAGGGGTTAAATAAATATATTTATATAAATGTATGAGATTTAGAAAAGTAAATAATTGAAGATTGGCAATATTAATGAATACTTAAGATAAAATAAATTATGTGATAAAAATAATTTGTAATATTTAAACAAATTATAGTTTCATCCAATCAGAGTTCTGTTGCTATGGACCGCCCACTTGCTGACACGGCAGATTGCGCAAGACCTGAGAAGGGAGAAGACGGGAAAGAAATTCGTTAAATTTAGCTATCAAGAAATTAAAAAAAATAACTGAGTTAAACTTTGAAAATAGTGTTCAAATCTCTTCAAGTCTTGTGATCAAGATATTGAGTGGATTCAGTTGTTATTTTACTCCTGTGACGATCGATGGGTGAATTACATCGTTGTATTACTGGGAAGTGAATATCTGGATGTGGTGAGTTCAATTCATGCATCTATGCTGAGTTTAATGTTTGAATAAGAAAACAAAACTTATTTTGTAAAGAAAACAGTAGTTTATTTTGTTATGGTCATATATGTGATTTATGTTGTATTTTTGTATATTATAATACAAATTCGTAACGCTGTTCATTTGTTCTCATGTGGTGTCGTTCTTTTTCACGTGCACGCTTCACGTGCATGTCGCGGTAATACACACGTGCCTGAAAAGAGATGGGTGTTTATTAGCAATGTAATATTGTAAAACATTGAAATTATTACTTTATATGTTAATGTATTGATATGTGGAGATACTTACCTGATGTGATGCTATTGTTGACTAAATGCAGTCATGCATTTCTGACCTTTTAAACAGGTCAGGTTTTTTTTTTTCTGAGGGGAGATTGATTTTCTTTGATGGCGAGCCAACCTATTCGGACACTGGAAAAAAGAAGATTCATCCTATAGGACCAGGAGAGTATCGTGATTTCATTTTTTTCCCTGCTCAAGGTAAAACTATTCCTGCATAGAGACTGTGCTTTTTCCATAAGGGACTGGAAACTGAGATAACTAGAAGAAGGAACTGATATCAGTTATTGAACATTTGGAAATTGAACTGATCGTCGACGTGTGCGTGATATCACAAAATTGTTGTCATTCTATTGGTTTCTATTGTATTCATACTATTCTAGTGTGGAACTGACAGTGATTTACTCTAAGTGATTTGTGCTTTTATTTCTTTTCATTGAATTGATGTAACTTACTTTGAATTATTTTTTTAAATTTATTTTACTGTCCAATTTCAAAAAGGGGAAAGGCCGGCATTTAAGGGAACACTTGTAAAAAAAAAAAAAAATCTATATACTTACCTTAATTGTGGTCTCCTGTCGTTCCTTCAGCAATTACCCTCTACCTCCATAGTCGAACATACAAATCTTCTTATTTTCTTAATTGGTCCATAAAAGTGAAGAACTAAATTATAAGTAATACAACCCATTACAAATATCAGAAAGGAATTTCTCAGAGAAAAATTGCAAAGAGTTTGAAGTTATTATCATCTACACTGCATAATATCATCCAAAGATTCAGAGAATCTGGAACAATCTCTGTGCATAAGGGTCAAGGCCGGAAAATCATACTGGATGCCCGTGATCTTTGGGCCCTTAGATGGCACTGCATCACATACAGGAATGCTACTGTAATGGAAATCACAGCATGGGCTCAGAAAACATTGTTGGTGAACACAATCCACCGTGCCATTCGCCGTTGCCAGCTAAAACTCTATAGGTCAAAAAAGAAGCCATAGCTAAACATGATCCAGAAGTGCAGGCGTTTTCTCTGGGCCAAGGCTCATTTAAAATGGACTGTGGCAAAGTGGAAAACTGTTCTGTGGTCAGACAAATCAAAAGTTCTTTTTGGACAACTGGCATGGGCATCTTACACATCTGGAAAGGCACCATCAATGCTGAAAGGTATATCTAAGTTCTAGAACAACATATGCTCCCATCCAGATGTCGTCTCTTTCAGGGAAGACCTTGCATTTTTCAACATGACAATGCCAGACCACATACTGCATCAATTACAACATCATGGCTGCATAGAAGAAGGATCCGGGTACTGAAATGGCCAGTCTGCAGTCCAGATCTTTCACCCATAGAAAACATTTGGTGCATCATAAAGAGGAAGATGCAACAAAGAAGACCTAAGACAGTTGAGCAACTAGAAGCCTGTATTAGACAAGAATGAGACAACATTCCTATTCCTAAACTTGAGCAACTTGTCTCCTCAGTCCCCAGACGTTTGCAGACTGTTATAAAAAGAAGAGGGGATGCCACACAGTGGTAAACATGGCCTTGTCCCAACTTTTTTGAGATGTGTTGATGCCATGAAATTTAAAATCAACTTAATTTTCCCTTAAAATGATACATTTTCTCAGTTTAAACATTTGATATGTCATCTATGTTGTATTCTGAATAAAATATTGAAATTTGAAACTTCCACATCATTGCATTCTGTTTTTATTCACAATTTGTACAGTGTCCCAACTTTTTTGGAATTGGGTTTGTATAATGTTATAAAAGATCTCTATTTCAAATAAATGCTTTTGAAATTATTCAAACTATTTATCTATTTATTTGAAATAGAGCTCTTTTATAACATTATAAATATGTTTACTGTAACTTTTAATAACAAATAACAAATATTTTAATTCAGCAAGGACTGATTAAATTGATCAAAAGTTACAGTAAATATTTATAAAAGATCTCTATTTCAAATAAATGCTGTTTTTTTAAATATTCAAACTATTTAAAACAATTTATTTGAAATAGAGATGTTTCATAACCTTATAAATGTCCTTACTGTAACTGAAATTATTCAAACTGTAACAACTGATCAAAAGTTATAGCAAATACATTTATAATGTTATAAAAGATTTATATTTCAAATAAATGCTGTTCAAACTATTTATCAAAGAATCCTTTAAAAAAAAAAAAAAAAAAATACGGTTTCCACAAAAATATTAAGCAGCACAACTGTTTTCAACATTGATAATAAGAAATGTTTCTTCAAGCATCATGTAAAATTAGGCCTAATTGTAATAACATCTCACATTATTTTACTGTTTTACAGTTTTTACTGTAGATTTGATCAAATAAATGCAGCCTTGGTGAACATAAGAATCTTCTATCAAAAGCGCAAAAAAAAAAAAAAAATCATACAGTCCCAAATAAACTAGTCAATCTCATTAACCAAATATTCAACTGTTGGGTGACAGAGGAAACAGCACAACAAAATGCCAAAAATTTCTGTTGGTCTACTGTTTCACTGTGGCAGTGCTGTTGCTTAATAGGTCATATTTTCTGACTGATAGATCTGTTTTGTCTTCTGACACCTTATGGACTTGTAATGTGTATAACACACCTTTTATTGGCCTGAAAGATTTATTATTGTTCTACACCTGGTTGAAAAAGGAAGGTGATATTGTACTAATGTGCCAGTGTGTGTTGACACATGGGCCTTGTCCTTGTATTTACTGCAGTGTGTTCTATTTCACAGCTGTTGACATTTGTGCATTGCGAGTTGCGTCTGTGTGTATGTTTGTGTGCTTGTGAAATGAAACTTGTGTTACTGGCATCATTTCTCTCCGTTTCTTCCACTACCTTGGAGTTTGCCCTTTTGTTTGCTAACTAAAAATGTAGCAAGTAGTTTTTCTATGAAGCAGAGCAGACTTTTTTGTAGTGTAAAAATGCTGACTAGCACTCATATCAGGTACAATGAATCGTGTAAACACACTTTGCTTTGTATGACCAAAAATTTGAATGTATTTAAATAAATTAACGTTCTACTCTCCCTCTTTCCCCCCTCTCCGTCTTATCCTCTCCTTTTCCAAGGTCACAGTAAAGATAGCCGTGCACACTTGTTTTATCACCAAACTGCTGACAGCTGCAATTTAATTGTGACCGAGAGTAACATATACCCTACTTTCAGGAGCAGGACAGAAAGAGACCTTGAAAACATCCCCTCGACTCACTTAAATCTCATCTTCTCTATCACCCCCTCTGGTTTATCCCCAACAAAGCCACAATAATGATAAATGAGCAAAACATCATAAAATATCACCTCTTACATGGTGCTGCCCTTAAGTCATGGATGCTTGTGAATGAAGTATCGAGTGTAAAAAATGAGACCCTCTGCCTTTTTCTCCTTATATCCTTTGTCTTTCGCATTATTTTCTCACCCCCAAGTCATTCCAAACCTTTATGACTTCGGAGTACAAATTTAAATTTTGCAGCATTTTTTTTTTCTTTCTTTGGCACAAAAGGGCTCATAAATGACACGCAAACACCTCAAATGTATCATAAAAATGGTTGATGCACAATATTTCAAGTCTTCTGAAGCCCTATAATAGCTTAGTGTGAAAAACAAACTGATATTCTTTTTGTTTTTAACTGAACATTCTGGCATGTGCTCTTTTTTGAGGCTTAATTCAGGCTTATACTAATTTTACCATAATGAATCAGAGTAAGACAAAAACATGTTTTGGAAGAAGGATTGATGATATTTTGACTCGACAAAAAAAAAGTATACCTTTAACTGGACTGAAAGGTCAGCTTAGCTTTGGGATATAGTCACACTGATGATCCATGATGATGTGTGTCATTCACTATTTGTATGTACCCTTATAGAGTGTGATTTAATATAATTCTTGTTGTACATATTAGCTTATATAGTGTTCTGTCTCAGCACCGTTGGACTGTCTGAATACTCTATTCTGATTGGCTGGAAGGTGTGCATTCAAACAGTTGAATGCACGGGTAGTTGTAGTCAGTTTAGTCACCTTTCTAAATTAATGCGCTGCCTTCAATGAAGCGCGCACACACACAACAAATGTTTGATTCACTGTATTAGTGAGGACAATATATAGGCTGATTTTATATGAGGTTAATGATATTTTCTATCACCTAACCCATCTTCTACCCCTAAACATCACAGAAACATATGCAAAACACTAGTTTTAAATAAAAACATGTTTTGGCAGATTTATACGGCTTTTAACTAGTGAGAACCAGAAACATGTCCTCACTAGTCAGTTGTCATAATATTTCACAAAGCTATATAAGTGAGGACATTTGGCCCTCACAAATAGCTAAACTTTTACACACACACAGGTTTGTTTTGCTATCTTAGTAAGGACATTCCATAGGCGTAATGGTTTTTATAATGTACAAACTGTACATTCTATCCCCTTACACTACCTCTACCCCTAAACCTAACCATAACAGAAAACTTTAATTTCTACATTTTTAATAAAACATTGTTTAGTATGTTTTAAAGCTATGTAATACCCATGTCATTATACAATTTTGTGTCCTCATAAATCACAAAAACATGCGTGCACACACACACACACACACACACACACACACACAGAGAGAGAAACAGGAGCACAGAAACTGATAGGGTTCAATACACATTTTTATCTTAACATTTCCCATGCACTGATTTTTTTTATTTATTTATTTTTCTCTGCAGATAAGTTGCTGTGAGTTGATATAAAGGACAAGGTCAAAATGGGAGATTTGCCCAATTTAAAGATAATATACAATATTTAATATTTGAAAGAATTTATGTTCTTTGGGTTCAGTTTGTCACAAAAATTTAAAATTCCTTCTCTTGTTTATATGTATAACAGGAATTTCTTCTTTGTCATCAAGAGTACTTTGTGTTATCCATGGACCAAATCATTGTTAATAGTCACATCACCATCTTCAGTAATGCTGCCAGGTTGTTGTTTATCTCCTACAACTGCCTGAACATCTCGTACCCAGCAGGGCAAGGAGCAACACTGGAGTTCTTATAGATAAGAGCATAGGTGAGGAAGCAGCAGACAATTTCATACATCAAAACTGTTATGAAACATTCTCTCTGGCTACATCTTCACTAATCCGGACACATTTGAAAACGCTGTTTCCATTTCAGAATGCTCTCCATCCACATTAACATTTTTAAAGTTGCTATCGAACATTTTTTTTTTACAAGATGTAATATAAGTCTAAAGTGTCCCCTGAATGTGTCTGTGAAGTTTCAGCTCAAAATACCCCATAGATTTTTTTTTTTAATTAATTTTTTTAACTGTCTATTTTGGGGCATCATTAAATATGAGCCGATTTATGCTGTGCTCGCGCTTGCCTTAAAAAGTGCATAAACAAAGTTTACACAGCTAATATAACCCTCAAATGAATCTTTACAAAGTGTTCGTCATGCATGCGTCGGATTATGTGAGTATTGTATACTGTTATATTGTTTACATTTGATTCTTAATGAATTTGAAGCTGTGCTCCGTGGCTAACGCTAATGCTACACTGTTGGAGAGATTTATAAAGAATGAAATTGTGTTTCTGAATTATACTGACTGCAAGGGTTTAATAATGAAAATAGCGACGGCTCTTGTCTCTGTGAATACTGTAAGAAAAGATGGTAACTTTAACCACATTTAACAGTACATTAGCAACATGCTAACGAAACATTTAGAAAGACAATTTACAAATATCACTAAAAATATCATGATACCATGGATCATGTCAGTTATTATTGCTCCATCTGCCATTTTTCGCTGTTATTCTTGCTTGCTTACCTAGCCTGATGATTCGGCTGTGCTGCTCCAGAGGATAATGCCTGCCCTCGTCTAATGCCTTTCATAATGTTGGGATCATGGGCTGGCATATGCAAATATTGGGGGTGTACATATTAATGATCCCGACTGTTACGTAACAGTCGGTGTTATGTTGAGATTCGCCTGTTCTTCTGAGGTCTTTTAAACAAAGGAGATTTATATAAGAAGGAGTAAACAATGGAGTTTGAGACTCACTGTATGTCATTTCTATGTACTGAACTCTTTTTATTCAACTATGCCAAGATAAATTCAATTTTTAATTCAAGTTTTCCATAAGTTTATCATCCACAAGAAACATCGGAAGACGCTTAAATCTTCTTACTTCTCAATCTCAATCTCAATTTATTTATAAAGCACAATAAAACAATGGTGGTTGACCATTGTGAGAAAACAGTCACTCTTGCTTGCTTGGTTTAAATGTTTGTTTGTTTTTATATGACTCATTGTAATTCATTTGTAGACAAGTGGTCAGGTTTTGAAGGCAGACTGTTTAATTATTATTCAACTGTTTAAGTTTTCTCATTTGTATGACAAATTGTAAAATTGTTATATTAAAGGTGCTAAAGAGGATCTTTTCATCGACTGAGAATCCAAAGACTGTTACTGAGTTTTTGAAATTAGCGCATGCGTAAGAACAACCCCCCTCCTTCGGGGGAACGCCTCCCAAAACTCGTAAACACTCGTATTGGAACACAAGTGTTTACCACCGGCATTCGCTGTGTCGTGTTAGTGGATTCATTATGTCAGACTCACCGCAGGTAACTCATAATCTGCAGTTGTTACTCCTGTCTCCTGACAAAAACATTGCATGCAGCGCCTGTGGAGTGTGGAAAGTTACTGGAGCACGCAGCCGCGCTCGTCTCTCACAAGGAACGTCACGGCAGTGATTGACAAGCCAGAGGGCCAATCGGCTGATGTTTTTAAGGTCCTACCTCGTGCACAGATGATGTATATTAATATTATTCCTTTCAGTGCACCTAATAAATAGTCTTTTATCAGTAGGGTTGGGAACCGAGAACCGGTTCTCATCCGGAACCAGTAGTGTTTATTGAAAAGAACCGGAACCGTGCAAGATTTCTAAGTTTCTGGTGTGATGGGTGTGCGAAGTGCAGGGAGCATATCCTTTCGTTTACCGTGTCTCAATCAGCTCCCTAATTCAGTAGTCAGGGCACTGATCAGGGAATCAGCCACATTCACATCGTCTTTATGAATCTAACTTACAAAAATATTCTGTTTCACCTGTCTGGATCTTACATGTGTGTTCAAACATCTTGGCTAATTTGTGGTAACACTTTACAATAAGGTTAATTTATGAACTAACCATGAGTAATACATTTGTTACTGTATTTGTTAATCTTTGTTAATTTTAGTAAATAAAAATACAGCCGTTCATAGTTTGATCATGTTACTTCACAGTGTATATTAACTAATGTTAACACATACAACTCTTGATTTTAATCATTTATTAGTACATGTTGAAATTAACATTAACAGAGATTAATAAATGCTGTAGAAATGCAGTTCATTATTAATTCATGTTAATGTAGTTAACTTATGTTAACTAATGAACCTTATGTAAAATGTTAGCAAATATGAGATTAGCAGTCTGTTAAACTCATTTTACAAGTATAATAAATATGTTTAATAAAAGTGTTTAATTAACAAGTATAATAAAAATGTTTAATTATTTTAATGGAACCGGAACCGGAATCGTTAGGCAGAACCGTAATCGGAACCGGAAAACTTCTTACGATTCCCATCCCTATTTATCAGTTAGTAAAGACACTTTCAAGTAATATTGCAAAAATGTATAAAACAAAACATCCTCTTTAGCACCTTTAAGTATACCGTTTATTTTTAAAACCATTAACTTTTTTGACAGTTCTTTTAAAAAGTAAATTTTTTGAAATAAAAAAAATAAAATAAAAATAAATAAATAAAACGTCTCAGGTTACAGATGTAACCCTGGTTCCCTGAGTAGGGAACGAGACGCTGCGTGGTAACGCATTGGGAACCTTCTGCGTGATGTCGTCACTGAAGCACTCATGTATCTAACCAATCGCGTAGCGAGACGTCAGAGACGGGTGACGTCACGGACCAGGAAACTATAAAGCATACCCGGATGCAGAGCACGCTAGCTTCTGGATAAGTCTGAGACAAATGCTCGCAAATATGCAGGGGGTACGGCAAGAGACGCAGCGTCGGCATCTGTAACCTGAGACGTTCCCTTTCGTGGGAACTGTCGACGCTGCGTGGTAACGCATTGGGAACGCTATCCCAACTGTGCCGTAGCGGCAAATACTTGCCAGGTTATCTTGGCAGAACTGATGACCCCGGAGTGGAGCCGACATCAAGGTTATAAAACCTTACAAACGTGTGCTGACATGACCAGCCAGCCGCGTCACAAATGTCACCGATGGAGACACCTGACATCAAGGCTTTTGATGCCGCCATACCCCGCGTAGAATGGGCACGGACATTCAGAGGAGAAGGCTGTCCGGCCGCATCATATGCAAGTGTGATGGCCTCGACCACCCACTTGCTCATCCTCTGCTTAGATGCAGGGCCCCCTTTCTCGGGCCCTGCCTCGACAGGGCGTCTGCTCCCATATTTTGGCGCCCTGGGATGTAAGCTGCTCTCAGGGAGAGCAGCTTCCCTTGGGCCCACAGGAGGATCTGACGGGCCAAGTAATAAAGTTGGCGAGACCGCAAACCCCCCTGATGATTTATATAGGCGACCACAGCAGTGTTGTCCGTGCGGACCAACACATGATGGCCTCTCAGGTCTGGGAGAAAGTGTTTTAATGCCAGAAACACCGCCATCATCTCCAGCCGATTTATGTGCCAGGAGAGCTGATGGACCTCCCATGAGCCCTGAGCTGGACGGCCACTCATGATCGCCCCCCAGCCCGTGAGGGAAGCATCTGTCGTAAGCATTACGCGACGACCAGAAGTCCCCAGCACGGGTCCCTGGGACAGGAACCAGGGATCTTTCCACATGACCAGAGCACGAAGGCATCGTCGTGAGACTTTGATCATGCGAAAAGGATTTCCCCTCGGGGAGAATCCCCTGGTCCTGAGCCACCACTGTAAGGGTCTCATGTGCAGGAGGCCAAAAGGTATCACGTTGGACGCAGCTGCCATCAGACCCAACAGCCTCTGGAACTGTTTTACAGTGAGTGACTGGCCTAACTTCACCCCTTTCATAGCCATAAGAATGGCACTCACCCGAGCGGGAGACAGATGTGCCCGCATCGTGGTGGAGTCCCAAACTACCCCCAGATAAGTGATAGTTTGAACCGGAACTAGCACACTCTTTTTTTGCGTTGAGCCTCAACCCAAGCCTCTCCATGTGACGCAGAACAACATCTCGATGCTGGACTGCCAGTTGTTCTGACTGAGCTAGAATCAACCAATCGTCGATGTAATTCAGTACGCGGATGCCCTGAAGCCTCAGCGGGGCCAGAGCCGCATCCACGCACTTCGTGAATGTGCGGGGTGATAACGATAGGCCAAATGGAAGAACCTTGTACTGGTAAGCTTCGCCCCCGAAAGCAAACCTGAGGAACTTCCTGTGAGAAGGATGGATGGACACATGAAAGTATGCATCTTTCAGGTCTATCGCCACAAACCAGTCCTCGGACCTGATCTGTGGGATAATCTGTTTGAGTGTAAGCATCTTGAACTTGAGCTTCTGGATTGAGCGATTTAACACGCGTGAATCTATGATAGGACGTAGTCCTCCATCCTTCTTTGGAACAATGAAGTAACGGCTGTAGAAGCCTGACAGCTTGCTGGGAGGAGGGACCCTTTCTATAGCTCCTTTTTTGCAAGAGTGTCATCATAACCTCTTGTTCCATCACCAGAGACTGCTAGGGGTTCACCACTGTGGGAAGGACCCTGTTGAATATGGGCGGGCGAGACCCGAACTGTATTCTGTAACCCTTTTCTATCATGAGCAGCACCCAATTTGATATATTTGGAAGTAGTTTCCACTTTGCCAAAAAATCTACTAAGGGAACCAGTCTCTCGAGACTGGTCTCTGGTGTTTTTTGAGCACTTGGCTCGGTGATCTGACACGGCGCGCCGGCAGACAACCGAATCAAGTGGCCGGCCCTCCTCGAAGGACCGGCGGGGACCGCCGTGCCCTGACGCACACTGGGTGGCAGGGTTGACGGACTGTCCCCCTGAGGGTGCCGAAGGGGAGCGGGGATTAGATGTATTTTTTCCCGGCTTCCTCCGGAGGGGACCACCCTCATTGGGTCCTGACCCACAGATGTCAGGACCGCTTTGAAGCCTTCCTGGCGATGATAACGGCCCGCAGGTCCGTTTTGCCCTTGGAAGGCTTCTTGTGAGCGGACCGACCCGGTCCCCAAGCTGTTTGTGGGGGAGCTCGAGTGGCCACGCTCACTGTTGCGCTCTGTGGTGCGCTGAGGAGCTCGTGGACGGCCGAGGCTGCTCCCGCTCAGCAGCCTCGGGGGGAATAGAGCGGCGGGGGATGAACCTCTGGAATGCCGCTGATTGTTTTTTCGCCTCCTGGAACCTCTCGACGACTGTATTTACAGTGTCGCCGAAGAGGCCCGCAGGGGACAGCGGCGCGTCCATAAGGGCAGCTTTGTCTCGCTCCCTTATGTCCGAGAGGTTCAGCCACAAATGTCTCTCCGTAGCCACCAAGGCTGCCATAGACCGGCTGATTTCTTTGGCCGTCTCTTTGGTGGCACGGAGAGTGAGATCAGTTGCCATCCTGATCTCTTGAATGCAATCATAAGTGGCCTCCCCGCTCTCATCAATCTCCCCCAGCAGGTCTGCTTGATATGCTTGAAGCAGCGACATGGTGTGTAGACATGCCGCCGCCTGACCTGCTGCCGTGTATGCTTTGCCCACCAAGCTTGATGTTGTTCTTAAGGGCTTGGTGGGCAACGTCGGGGCTTTTAGTGACGATGCCGACTCGGGCGAGAGATAGCCCGCAAGCGTCTCTTCAACCCGGGGCATCACCGCATAACCGTGCCGTTTCAACCCCACTATATTGCTATATACAGATGTTTGGGGGCTGAATATGTGGTGCTGCACGGGCCTTTTCCACGACCTCGACACCTCGGTGTGGAGGTCCGTGAAAAACGGCAAACCCCGACGCTGGGGTAGCGACCCAGCGGGCAGAAAGCGCTCATCTAGCTTACTTTTTGGTTTCGGTTCTGCCCGCTCTGCTGGCCAATCAATCTTTAATTTGGCCACAGCCCTGGTCACTACCTCCAGGAGCTCCTCATATGCTGGGGAAGATGATGGCGGGTCCTCTTCCCCAGTCTCGACGCTCACCACATCAACCTCCTCGGAGGAAGAGAGGTGAAGCGCCGATGCCTCTCTCCGAGGGGAAGAAACCGCAACGCGTGCTTCCGCCGCCTGAGAAGAGACACTGGGGCTGGCGGGTAAAGGGCGAGATAAGGCTGGGCCCGTCTCAACCCCCTCCGCCAGCTCCATCTGCGAACCCCACGACAGCAGCCGGCGCTGCGCCTCAGCAGCAGCAGGACCCGACCCGCGGGGAACGCTCGCCAAGGCACCCTCCTCGAAGAGTGCTCGGCGAGATCTCAACACTCTGAGGGTTAGTCTCTCGCAATGCACGCAGACAGCTCCCTCGAGAGCTGCCTGGGCATGCTCAATCCCCAGACAAAAAACGCACATATCGTGTGTGTCCCCGTCAGGAATGTATCTGGGGCAGGGATGCACACACTTCCTGAAACGTTTTTCCTCCGCCATTATAATTGTCTTATTTTTTTATATATATATCTATATATATATATATATATATATATATATATATATATATATATATATATATATATATATATATATATATATGTGTGTGTGTTTGTGCAACTCTTGTCCTCAGACGAAGAGATATTGTAAATGATACGGGACAAACAACACCAAATAAGACAGACAAGATAACATAGAGCGCTTTGTTGAAGACACAGAAGCTAGCGTGCTCTGCATCCGGGTATGTTTTATAGTTTCCTGGTCCGTGACGTCACCCGTCTCTGACATCTCGCTACGCGATTGGTTAGATACATGAGTGCTTCAGTGACGACATCACGCAGAAGGTTCCCAATGCGTTACCACGCAGCGTCGACAGTTCCCACGAAAGGGAAACTCTTTTGCACTTTTGAGGCTGATTGTGCTCAGCCTTATAGGTAATTTCATTGTTTTTACACAAGTAAATATCCTTCATTAAACATAAAAAAAAAAAAGGAAATATAGAACAGTTACATATGGAATTATTTGATTATGAATATATACTGTATTCTTATGAGACAGTTATTTTCTGTTTATTTTTTTATTTTTTTATTTATTTTTTTGAAAGTATAATTTTAGCATGCAAAGAATTCTCTACAGAGTCCCACAAAAGGCAGACAACATGTAAATAAAATGTATATTAGCTTCAGAGGGGATTCTTTAATGGGGGCAGGATCACTCTGTGGACATAATCTAACAAACCCGATGGAATTTAAAACAACGAGTCACATTACAGATTTATGTGGCCTAAAACACTATGTTGAGCCTTGAGCTCATGAGAATAGAAGCAAATTATTTTGTGGATTTTTTATTTATTTATTTATTTTTTTATGTGAGGCAAAAGACATACATTATGTGTTTATTTTTGTCATATGAGCTGGCATAAATGCAATCCTTGGTTCAATTTCCATGAGTCCCTCCGCTGTTAGAAGTGACTGAGGAAAATTGTATTCTAAGATTGCATTTTGCATCAACAGGTGCTAGACACATATCATGGGCTTTCTTTCTGATTGATCTAGGGTTCTGTTAGGTTTCCTCAAAATGCAGGAACAATCTCAAGTGCCTGTTTCTGTGGACACACACGAAAACAAGAATATCAATCTCATTTAAGCTGTAGGGAATATATGCATGCAAATCTAAAAGCCCCCCCCCCAAAAAAAAAAAAGAAAAAAAAGTTTACATTAGATGTACATGTCCAGACTTTTATAGCGATCACTATCCTTTTACATTACTTGTTGATTATTTTTAAGACACCCTAATTTGATTTACATCGATTCGAACTGACAACTAATTATAATTAAATGCATATTAATCAATTAAACGGTTTGACATATGGCAAGAGCAGATCTCAGCTAGAGGAGGGTTTGTTTGAGCGCATAATTAATCACATATGTCATACTTGTTCATTTAGTTAATTTTGCTTTGGATAAGTTGATAAGATGAAATCTAAGATAAATAAAAAAGAGCACATAATGCTGCTTCTGATGTACCTTTTTCTCCTTTTCCCCTGCTATTCAGCATAATCCACAAAATTAAAGCAAAGACACATTTATGTAAAATTCTGTTAAGATTTTTGTTTATCTTACTTTCATATCATTTAATTAACAGCACAACTCAAATCATAGTCAAAATACACAGAAAAACGACAGCAGCCAACAGCCATGCACTAGTTTTTCAGTGTATAAGAATTGGCTACCTACATGCTTACTAAATGTTTTCATCATAAAATGAGTTATGACAACATTTATTTGCTAACAATGTCACCATGATTTCAGTTCTTTATTTTGTAGGTTTTCATATCAATTTCTCATCAAGACCTCTTGACTTTGTTTAGTGTAAGATTCTAAGCGGGATACTTTAATAATTTCTGCTACTGGAAAAACTGAGAAAATGCAATAGAAAATGACTTATATTGGAGTAAACTGATTTAAGAGAAATGTGAGACTGGATATGGGGACTGATTTGACAGCTTTTATATTTAAGCAAAGATAATATTTGTACAGTAAGAAATCAAGAGTTCATTATGATGATTGTCTTTTGCCAGTGCACAGAACATACTAAAATAATTTGACACAGTTTCCTTATCAGCGGCCACTACAGAATATACAGCGTGAAACATACAAGGCAACCAGTGTATTTCGATTCCTGAATGAATGACTCTTGTGAGATGTTGTTTTTAGAGATTCAAAGACATACAGCTTACAACTTACTCACTGTTCTCATCCCTATATCCGAGACTGGATAGTCAGTTGTGCATGAAAGAATATTTAACAACAAAAATAATAATATGATACTAAAAACTAGTTCTGGATTTGAAAATTGTCAGAAAAAAAAAAATATTGCATCCACATTGCATTATTTACAGAAATAAGGCACTTAATAGTAATGAAAAAGACAACAAAGTAAAGCATGAGAGATTTTGCATGTCGATTTAATGCTACAGAAGATATTAGAGATGTCATCCTTGAATTCCAATTAGTCTAACACTCCCATGATGTCTCCTCTCCTTTTAACTCCTCTCTCTGTTCACAGCTTGAGACCAAGACAAAACCATATCAAATGGTTAGCTTCATTTTCAATTACAAAAACATCATCAAGGGACTGTATTGGAACTATGCGACCATGAACATAACAATGGTGGATTTTATCATTATGCACCTGCTTGCAGACATAACAGTGAAGACATTCACTCTCAGTGAAGTTTGAGTGATTGTGCATTAGTGGAATGTTTAGGTCCATGATTTTGGGCTACTCTGTGGTCAAAAAGACCATGTTTTGGATTCTGTCTCACCTGTAGGACATGAAACCTCACCTGTAGTTGCTTTTCTCAACTAACTAATAATCATCAATTTGAGATTTGTCATTACTGTACTGAGATTGAAAGAAAGATGGGTTGAGAACAAATAGATATCAAAAACAATTAAAGACTAAATTCCACCTACAAAGAGATTTTCAGAAATATTCAAAGCAGAGCTTTCTACTTCTGTGTGACAAAATGTTCACAGCCAAATTCTTATGATTGTGATAATACAATTCTGCTGTGAATGTTTCATAAAATTGCCAGATTCGCCCTTCACCCCATTCTATGCATGACCATATTGTTGATCTGCAGAATAAACCTTCAGGAAAAATAAAATGCATCTCAAAGCACTATAAACCTGTGGTGCTCCAAATCGCTTCCTTTAATATGCTAATGTGTCTGGAGAAATTATATGAAAGTTTGCCGGGTGTTTGGAAAAACTGAAAAGGACATTGCTTCACACTCCACTGAACTGTGGTGGATTTGGCAGCTGAACGTGGCAGGAATCAATAGAACTGTACCGTGCTCACATTATAAATCAAGCACAGCTGTTTGTTATACACAGGACATATGTACAGTGATGTTATACATAAAATATGACAAGTTCTCAGTTCAGCATATTAAACAAATGCCAAATGTAAGTATTAGCACTTTACAACCCACTGCCAATCTCAAGTTGTTCACACTATTGCTCAATCAGAGTTCCCCCTAACAAATTATTATCTAGATGCCACATTAACAACTGTACAAAAATACATCTGCATGTACACCATATTTGAAAGGTTGAGATCCATCATAAATTCATACAAGTGGATTGATGTGCAGGCTGCAAAAAGCAGTATCAGTGAGTCCACCCATCTAAACCCTAATGCTTAAAATACTGGTTTGAGTAGGACGAACTTAAATTGAACAAATTTGTTCAGTTAAATTAACTGTTATGAGGATTTAGAACTTCTTTTTCTTTTGAGTTGACAGCACTGACATATTTTAAGTAAACTGAACTGTTTTCTTGTTTTGAGTTGTATAAACTCATAGGGCCCTATAATACACCCGGCGCAATGCGACGCAAGGTGCAACGCAAGTGTGTTTGCTAGTTTGCGTCCGTCGCCGTTCGCGGTTTCCCGTTCAGCGCCACGTCCTTAAATTAGTAAATGC
Organism: Chanodichthys erythropterus; assembly: GCF_024489055.1. Lineage (NCBI taxonomy): Eukaryota > Metazoa > Chordata > Actinopteri > Cypriniformes > Xenocyprididae > Chanodichthys > Chanodichthys erythropterus. The sequence continues at coordinate 16,227,665 of NC_090221.1, read as the reverse complement.
ATTTGCGCCTGTTAGTGCGCCCAGAGGTGTGTTCAGGCACAATGCCGGCGTATTGCTATTTTAAGGAGCTGAAAATAGACTGCACCATAGACCAACTCAAAACTAGTCTAAAGTCTAATGTCAATGGCGCAATATTTTTTTGTTAGAGCGCGTTGGTAGAAACTGCGCCTCTGGGTGCGTCCACAGTGTGCGTTGACTTTGCTTATTACACACAAGGATGCGCATCACACAAACATGCCAAATATTAAAAACAAAAGGATTACAGTGTAAAAGAATATTATTGTAGGCATAAATATAAAAATGCAATGATGAATAGTCATTGCGTGTATTAGAATTAGGCTACCTATTTTCAATTCAGCCTATTACTACTTATAATGATGAACGAAATTGGCTAATTAATTGAACAATCGTGCCAATACACACACATATATTAACTGACTCATCGCGCGGAGCTATTTGAAAGCCTGCATTTGCAAGCCTGCTTTAACTTCGCGCACGAGCAGATCGGTTTCTTCGCTTGAAAAGCGCTCAGCTTTTCCGCCAACAAATTCCGCCATGTAAATAGCAATCCGCCATGGCGCGAGCGCATCTCGCTCTTAAAGGGAATGGGAGATGACACTCTGATTGGTTTATTGAACGTTACTCCCATTACTCATTAAGAGAATAGGGACAATCCATTTCAAAAATGCGCCCCGGCGCACGGACCGTTTTTCCGTCGTTAAAATAGCAAAACTGGATTTGGACACGCCCTGAGTGCACCTGCTCCGTGCGCTTTACACTTTGCGTTTAGATCGTTAAAATAGGGCCCATAATCTAGACTAACTTCAGTTTAACTGAAACTGAAATTTCTATTTCCCATCATGCTTTGCTCATGGCAATCAAGAGGGAGAGTAAATGCTAAAATTAAGTGTTATATAATGTTTTTTTTTTTTTTTTTTTTTTTTTTTTGTGCAAGATTAATGGTAAGGGAGATTTAATAGTGATTGATGTTTTGTTATGCTAATTGAGAAGAGTTTCTGTTAATGTGGGTTTTTGGAGAGTAACCATCATAGTGACAAGTGGTGCATGCTTCTACCATGCTATTGTTAACATGTCAGAAAATTAAGTTGGCATTTTCTAAATTTTCTTATTAGGGTTTACGGTGAAATAAATAACTCATTTGATTTGCAAGAACTCAAAAAAAAAAAACTTAATTAACTAAATATTTTGTGTTAATTGCTATCAAAAAGCAAGAGTTAGCTAACTCAGTAGGCATACTTCAAGTTATGAGCAATTAACATGCACAAGTACTACAAACTCAAAACTTTATAGTACTGCTTACTTAAAATTGGGAACATCATAAAAAAATATATATATATATGTAACTGATTACCTCAATTTTTTTTTTTTTTTTTTAGCCCAACTTATTCGGGTTTACAGTGAACTTCAACAAAAGTTGATTCATGATAATACTTTTTTTTTTTTTCATAATGCACATGATTTAAAAACAAATTGTTATGCAATCATAAACAAAACAGGCTGGATTGAGGTCATAAACCACAAGAGAATCTACCTATATTTGTAAAAAAAAAAAAAAAAAAAAAAACTCCTCAGGAATCAAGATTTATTCTCCAAATCAGAAAGTATACATCACATTAAACTGTGTGAGGGCTTTAAAACATTGTGGTTCTATTGCTCATGCACATACGGAACAACGCATTGTCCATAAAAGCAATTGTAAAGTAATCAAATTGATATTCTGATAGTAAAATATACCAGAAACACACTATAAACTGAAGCATATATATTGTAGATACTGTGAATTATACGACCTATTAACTGCTCAAACTATATTTTATAAACCTGGAATGTTAATATATCCAGAGCAGCTGAATGTGGGACTGCACTGCACACACATTTAGCCGTGATAAAACTAAAAGAGCTTTCTGAGGCGATTAAACAGAAATTACTGAGAAACAGATAAAACAGTATATTCAAGCTCCCCGTGGTCATATTCTTTTTACTGTACTTTCAACCAGCTCTAGTTGTCTGTGTCCTTGAGAATTTTATGAGCCCAACAGAAGAAAGCAACGGTCCTATGAATAATGTTTATAAATGGCCTATTTTCTAAGCATCAATCTATTATACGTACAAGGTTAGATAAGAGTAATTGAGCATTAGGTGATTTAGAACATCAACAAGAGACTTATAAATATTTCAGTTGTGTCAATACTTATTTATTTATTTAATATAGTGGCTATAAAACGGTTTTCACCAACAGCTGCATTACTTCAGTCTAAAGCTGCATTTCCTTATTGAGAGTCTAGAAATTACCACTAAAGTTAAGCAAGTATATTGTAATGAGTATAATTTATGGTATAAGTAAAATGTATGATTGGATGTGGAGTGAACTACAGCTGTGTGTGCATTTTCTACTTGCTATCTTTTTATTTGAATATATATATATATATATATATATATATATATATATATATATATATATATATATATATATATATATATATATATATATATATATATATATATATATATTACTTAAAACAGGTTTGTTTAGAACCTATAGAACTATTTAAAGTAAGAAGCAAAGGAGACTATAGAAATGGTCTTCAATTTAAGATTAAGCTGCATGGTGCTTTTTTTTACCCTAACATCATTCTTGACAGTTTATTTATATTACTCTATTTTTCTATATAATAGACACTGAAAGATATGAGGCAGAAAAATGTTGTTTTTAAAATTGCTTGTCATTTTCATAGAGCACATTTATTCTTGTTTATCAGGTGGGGAAAAAAAAGAAGAAAAAAAATATTGTTCCACAGTCTCTACCCACACCAAATATGAAGCATTGGAAATTTGCTTAGATTGCAACCATTTGTTATCACTGCCACTGCCATAAAAATGCCATAACAATAAGTACAAATGTGAGTCGAGATGCATTAGAATGGAAAGATGTCTGACGAAGTTTATGAATTCAGGTAATACATCACAGTTCTGGAATCTGACAAATCGGTAAAAAGTATTCTCATATCACGACATGAAATTGATAGAATGTTATTATACATTTTTGTACATAATGAATCACTCCATTGTGTTTGCTTTTTTTACAAGCTGCTCTAAAAGAAACATTACATGAAGGATTACTATAAAAATGAGATCTGTAATATATAGCCATTATCAGGACCAAGCACAATAACTCCTTCAGTACATAACTCATGAAATTATCACTTTCAAATTTACAGTATTGGCATATTAACACTACTACTACTAATAATAATGTAATTTAATTGTAATTTAATGTAGTTTAATTTCCATGAAAATTCCTTTGCCAATAAGCACATCTGGTGCAAATTCAAATTTCCACTATGATATGGTAGCTTTTCTTTCAAGGCAAAAATTAATAATACTATAAATACACTGTGCTTGTGCACTGTGCCAGAAAGGAAAGGAAAAATGCTGAAGATAATGAGGAAATGTGCTGAAAAGCCAAAAAGCTCATTCAAGACCTGATGACTTCATGATGCCTTGAATGATCAAGCTGACATCTTTTGTATTAACTTTACACTGTAATGCAAAATACCAGCATAAACGGACCAAAACAGTGAGGTTTAAAATGATCCAGGTGCACATCAGCATGATACTAGGACACTACTACTGGGAAGATATGGTAATACACCATAAAATAAAATGGCTAGTGTTTCTCTCTCTCTCTCTGCTGCATTGTTAATTGAGATTTTGCATTTCAAACACTTTTTAGAAACATGCATCTAGCCTGCTGGCAGTTTCAAATGAACGCAGGAAGTACTCACTTGTTGGTTAATTAAAATTTAAACAAGGTGAGAGACATACTTTAATTAAACCTCCTTGTGTACTTTAATCAAAGCCTCCCCAAATTCAACCTCACAATATATTCACTTCATTCCATTCATTAGCCAAGCACAAGGAATGTTACATTGGAAATGTACCCATTATTCACTTCTTGTGTGGGTAAATCACACATGGATGCCTTCGGTGCCTCTGCCCTCTGAGATTAGACAACAGCATTCTTTTAAATCTGTCAGTTGGATCCTGCCAACCAGACACAAAATCTTTATGTTTCATTAAAAATTCAAGTCTAGCTGGTCCCCATCCTATTAGGACCAATAAGACCTGAGGGTATGAAATACCATGATACAATGTAGCCAAGTGGGGTAGATGCCCTGGAGATGCCCAGAGTAGTGCAGATTGAAGTGTACTTCTGCAATCATGCCATGTCAGTCATGTTCTTCTGGCTCAATCTCCATCCCATTGACAGAGAGCTACAGACTCCCAAAAGAGACCAGTAGTCTCCTTCAGCTGACCAGTTGTCCATTTCGTCTATGTGTGGGTCTCAGAGCAGTGGTTTTAATGAATCACTCGCACGCAACAGAGCCCTTGTGTCTGTGATGGGATCTTAACCAAAAGTGACACATGATACAGAAGAACTAGGGTCGTAGATAACCCCTGGGGTGGGCTCTCTAAAGTTGAGATGAAACTTTTCCCAGGGTTTGAATAGGAGAAAAATGGTAAAAGGGAAATTAAATAGCACAAACCACTGTCTTAGTCGTTGCATCGACATCAAATGAAATTTACATATATATACAATTAAATACCAAAATAATTACAATTATTAAAATAAAATGACTAATACTGATATATATATATATATATATATATATATATATATATATATATATATATATATATATATATATATATATATATATATATATATATATATATAGAATTTTTTATTCATATGGTTTTGGAATGACAAAATGGACAAGTAAATGTCTGAATTTTTAGTTGTGTTTGGGTTCATAATTTATGTTGACTGGTAATATCTAATCATCCTCACTCAGACAAAGGCCACTGTTGTTCTAGCTACACAAAGTTGAACAAACACCATCTCATAACATGTTTAGACATCGAGGGAAATATGTTTGTTGTTCCCTAGATCCAGAGGCAATTTTGTTTTTCTGTCTCCCCCACAATGACGTTAGTTACGGATTTTGTGAGGAAGATTAAAGCTGAGGTGCGGTTGGACTGAGAAACAGGCATTGAATAAAAGTCTTGTTCTTGTTCAGTACATTGTTACCGCGGTCCTTGAATAATCTCAGACAAAGAAACAGTGAAAATAGAGCAAATCCAAAATTTCAGAAGAAATCTAGAAGACATTTCAAAATAAATAAATAAATCCTGGCCTAGGTTTGTTTATAGTCCTTAAAAAAAAAAAAGCCTTTTTTTGTGATGTCAGGGTCTTAAAGGTAATCTTCAAAGTATACATATATATTTTTCCATCTATTTTAAGAAAGGGTAATCAAGCCTGACTCACCAGGCTGACTCTGCCTTCATCATAAAAGACTGTTCCTCAATCAAAGACTGGACAGCAGATTAACACACTGTTCAAATAAAGTACATTTTACACAGCAGGTATAAATGGTATCTCTTAAAAAGATTTTTTTTTTTAATCATGTATTATTGATTTGATGAACACTAGCAATATGCATGCATTTTCAGGTGTAACAATCACTTTTATGTTCACTGTTTTCAAACTAATTTCTCCAAAGACAGACACCTTATTCTCATCTTATGAAACAATTAAAAACAGGTGTCAAGTGTAATATAGGGAGGGGAAGTAAGGCAGTGTGTCCACTAAAGCACTAGGCGCTCTGCTAAAAACACCTAGCTGTGAACGCTTGAGAACATTTCGGCAGTGCAGCGTTTTTTTCAGTTGACGCTTTGCTTGCTATGATTCAATGTAAAGTATTTGCTCTGGCTCTTAATTAAAGTTATTTTGTTCTGTTATTATGCTTGTTGTTGTCATCTGTTGATGTTGTATAAGCAGAATGTTGCGGTTGGTCGTTGTTGTATTTGTCCTGCCCCTCCTCCACTCTGATTGGACAGCTGGCTAAAAAGTAACATTGGTGAGCGCTGCATTTTACCAAAGTCTCTTTAAGACAAGTCATTTCACTCGGGAGCCATCTTTAAAACACCTCTCTGGCATTCAAGTGCAGTTCCTATCTCTTTGAATGGGGAAACATCAAATTCTCTAAAGCTGTTTGCCAAGCTTTTGATTAAATTTCATATTTGAAGTCACCAATGAAATCTGACAACAACTGTTTCATAATTTTTTTTTCTAAATGCTTGAATCATGACAAAAAAAAACAAAAAAAAAAACTATTTTTCAGGCTGGATAAGCTAATACGCATGCTCAGTCCTAAAGTGCGCGTCTCTTGTGTCTCATTTCGGAGGCGCGCGTCTCGGAACCGGAGCTTCTAACGGACGCTGCAGTGACTTTACCAATCAGTGATTGGCTCTTATTTGGAAGGCGGGACTTATTCCGCCATATTGTGCATTGCACTTTCTCCCATTCAAAACAGTACAAGTGACATGTCTTATGTTATTCTATAGATTTTACTCAACATTCTTGAACATTCTTCAAGTCGAGGTGACCGGTAAAAACACTGCTTGAGCGTGAAAGAGATGCTTAGTGTCATGTTACGCTCCTGACGTTTAAAAAATGCCGCACTCCTATTGAAAACAATTGCAAAAGTACACTAGCTGCTGGAAAAAAAACGCTTTGATGGCACACGGCCTAAGCTATTTGCATAATAAAATCTGACCAAAACATCAGAGTGGTCTCTCTACATATCCAATATCTCACTACTTACAGCAAAATCCATGTTTGAAGAAATCAATGTCTAGTGTGCGTATTAGGCCTAATAAGAATAATTAACAATCTGATTCTTGACTCTATAGGAGCTACTGCCAAATGATTTTGCTTCACTTAGCATTTGAAGTGTATTAATATTATAAAAAAACTAATTTATCAATAGTATGCATTAGTTTAGATTATATGGAACAATGCTTGTTAGTCTTAAAATGCAACTTGGAACATGATAACCTCTGTATCCTCTCAGTCGCACAGTTGTATTCAACATTTTCCCTTTGAAAGAGAGATCTTTCTTGAATAGGAATCATCAGTGAAGATACGGCTCTCTTCTGAGAAGCATAGAGAATTCTTGGACGATTTGTGAACATTGTATCTCTCCATAGGCTGCACAGCTGGAGGTGCATCTTTCATGCAGGATTTACCTTGACTCTATAAATAAACATTTAGACAGCATATGCCCGAAACTTACATTACATGGCAGATCAGAAAACGCAGAGCTTCAGATTCGCTCATGTCAACGTTACAGCATAGAGCAGTCACATACAGACATTGCCTTTTCTTTCAGTCCTTTTTTAAATGTCTTCAAAACAATGCATATACAGTAAAACTTTGAATTTTAGCCAAGACTAACTTGTAATATTAGCACATATTTAGGGGATCTAGATCCGTCCTCTCAAGTTGCAAATTCAAATGATGCGTTGTCATTTATTACAAATAACTGCACCTTCCTAATAGATAAAGATTCATGGATTTGCTCTAACTGATTAAACCACATCTCATCATATGGAGTTTAGTAGTCTGTAGTCTGGAACAGCATGTTGCCACCCAAACACCAGTTAGTAAATTAACATCCCTTAAGCATGACTGTTTATGAAGAAAATTATTTCTCTCTCTTCATCAGCTTCAGATCAACCCCTGTAAACATCCTCTTATTTCACAGTGCTGTTCCTTCATGGACAAGACTCCTAATGGTTGTTCAAAGTCCATTAATGAAAATTGTGCCTCTGGTAGCATGTGGTGAAAAATCATTTTCTGCCTCCTTTGGTGGTGGATTTTAATCTACATCACTCTGTATGAATCAAATGCTGTTAGTACTTAAAAGTACTGCGACAAGAAGTGTTCTCGGTCTTCCATGTCCAAAAAATGACCTATTCGGTTTCTGCAGGTATTAACGACAAAATATTCTGAATATTTTCCATGTAATCTTCTTTCTTTGTTTATTTATGAATTCAAAAATCAGCCTTATTCATTTCACTTCACATTAGCATGTCTGTATAATGGATCATCAAAATGTAATAACTCGTTCGGATTTGAAATTACTTTGAAATGTTTTTCCTATTTCAGCTTATTTTCAACCCCACATCTCCAACTACCTATGATACAGAAGCCACTTTTACTGAAGTCAGTAAATTCCTGACAATCAAGTCACTACATCTTTTGCAGTTGATGCACTTGAAAATACATCACATTACTTAAAACAGGACTTAAATGTGCTGCCATGTTCACTAGAAACTGTACAAATGAGTCTTTGGAGGATTTTCCAGATGATTATGAATTCCAATCAACTATAAAAAAGTCCACCTGCTTTCTGAAATGCAACAGCAGGAACATATTCAAATTACACAGCTCCCTGAGATGATCATGGAAAATGTTTTCATGTGGTAAATATAATCTTTACCTGCAAATATCAGCATGATACTCAAATATAAATAAGGTTTAACAGTGCCAACACTCAAACAGTAAATGTGTAAATTAAGATATGTGAATGATGCTCAGACCAAAAACTACTGTTCAATCCGGTGTATGTGCAGAAACTGGAAATCTGAACCATTTACAAGTATTTGGAAGCTGTATTTGACACTCTTATAAACAGATTAATAAATAAAAACTGTTGGTGACAAATTTAGCCTATGAATCTAGGTCTCTCTCTCTGCCTCCTGTAAAGTTAACCCTTGGTTCATGAGCACTCTTGAGTTCAGGCCATTTGCATAGAAAATCTCTTCCTACTTTTTCCTGAATAGATATACTTTGTGATGTTAACCTTGACCTGATCAAACATGTTTTTCTTTGTAAAAATTTGGGGTAACACTTTATTTTGATGGTCCCCTTTAGACATTCTGTTGACTATAAGTAATATTGCACCTACATGGAAACTAGCAGTCATTAGAGTATTAGTAGACTGTCTGCTTAATATCTGATGACACATTTTTGAGATGGTCCCCCAACAGACATTCTACTAACTATAAGTAACTTTGCATGTACATGTCAATTTGTTACCCTAAGCCCTTATTCTAACCCAACCCTTAACAGTTTACCAATAATCAACTAATACTGAAAGTTAGTTGACATGTAGGTGCAACATAACTGTGGCCAGGGGGGCGTGGTTCCAAGAAGTCTGCAGAGGGAGAGATTTGGGAGACGAGCGGTAAGTGAGTGGGTTAAGCGCAAATACCAAACACCTGTGTCTTGTTACAGTAATTGGTGTGGAAAGACCTATATAACACCAGGAGAAACAGAAGTGGGAGAGAGAGAGAGATGGACTGCTGACTGGTGGACGCCTGAAGCTGCTGCATGTCTGGATATATATAGTTGTATTACTTAAAGTTACTTGTGTTGTGTGCTGTGAGCACAACGTTTTGTTTGAGTGAGAATTTGACAATAAAGCCACCGTCAGCAGTCACGCCTACCCTGTCCTCTTCCTTCCTTCCTTATGTTTACAACCTTATTACAGTTACCTATAGTCAACAGAATGAAATGAACTTTCACTGTTGTTAGTTTCACTAAAACCATCCTTGTTCACATTACTTATGTAAAAACACATGTAACTACAAGAATCTAATTTAAATAGTTAATAGAATGTTAATAATGGGCTACTCATTTGTTCCTGTGTAGTTATTGTTGTGGCAAAAATAAAAAGGTGTCTTACTGCATTAGAGACAAAATCATCCAATTGTCTTTCGAAAGTTTTATTTCTTGCAAGAAAGGTCAGACAGGAGCACAAAAGCACTGCAGAGTGTGAGACAAAGAATGAAAGCTCTCTCTCCCTTATATCTCTGGCCTTCAAGGCTAAAGGCTCTGTCCTTTTACCATATTAGGAACACAGCTAATCTTCAGTGTTCTTCCACCTGTCATGTGACAGTCACATCCACTGCAATACAATACTTATACAATTGAAGAACATATATGGTGTTTGTTCAGGCCCTGGAAGAGAGCCAGAAATAAATCCCAAGGCCTTCCTCTAGGTGATTTGTCCTGCCACCCCAAGTCATCCAAAGAATGCATACTTAAGTACTTCTGAGAGAAACAAAATCATTTAAGCATATAAGTAAAATCATATGAAAATTATAGAGAAGCTCAAAATTTCTTCCACATTATTCATTAATGATGGAACATTATTCTAAAGTGTTACCATGCAAATACTCAATATAGTTGCATGGAACCACTTGACACTGCTTAAATCCAACAATTCATTTTTTTGAGTGTAAAGAGGATCACCAAAATAAAGTGTAACCAAATTCAGAAGCAAATGATCTGTTTTTCAGTAAACTTGGAGGTCCTTGGAAAAAAAAAAAAATCTCATCCGAAATGATTGTGCAGTATTTTTCAGTTTTCATTTATTTTGATGTTTGTCGTAGCAAACGCTATGGATTTAGTTCAGTGTCTGGGTAAAACATACACTCCAAATTTATCATAACATGAGTTAAATTAAATCAAATAAAGTCTTAACATTGAAAGTCTCAGAACAGCCTCTGTAGTTAAACAAGATCATCAACTCCATTACTTATATTTACAATGATATGACCTTTCATATGCCCACATCCAGACACAAATTAAGTCCAAATCAGTACTCAGATGTTACTAAATAGTACTTCAGATACCGCAGTGAAAAAAATAGAACATCTACATTTACAATGTCACATCACAATACAAACACAATGGAAGATACAAAACGGCCTATAACTCGACCAGTATCAGTGGAAAAAACATCAAAACAAGCAAGTTATGGCAAGCCACGTGAAGAGGAATCCTTTCTGGCGCCTGTAATTCGGGGCCCTGGGCATTAGATTGTCTGCTCAACAAGGTGGGATTGTGATGGGAAGTTGTAATGGGGATCAGGTTGCGGTAGTGAGATTGGTGATTTGCAGGAATGCATAAAGAGGATGACCAGTGAGGGTGGAAGTTTGAGCAGATATAAAGAGCATATTAGATCAGAGTTTAGACTAAGCATACTGCATGCTGAATTCATTTCTTTCAATGCATGACCTTTTCCTCCTCTCATGTTCTCGCCTTACCCCTTTCATATGTGTGTGGACAGAAAGAAGATGTTTGGCACTAAAAATCAGACAGCTGGGTTAGTCCCTGGGTCACCTATAATGGTCATCATTGTCTGAGGGAAATGAAGACAGACTCACAGCTTATCTCTGTCTTTTCCCTTTCTGTCATTCTGAGATGGCTTCTATGGAGCCTGCTAACTAAAACAATGTTTGTCAGCTAATAACATTCCCCTCCAGGTTATTCTATTTTCTTGTAGAGAGACATAATGAACTCAATTAAAATTGAATAACTGTAAGGTGGGGGTTTTGTATCTGTGTCATTCCTACGGTGTCATGTATTCAGCATGTTAGAATACACTGTAAAAAAAGAATTGTTGCTTTAACTTAAAAAAAGTAAGTTACCTGGTTGCCTTTTTTGAAAATGTTGAGTTAATAAAAATGCAGACGATTGGTTTAATCAACATAAACTCAAAATATTATGTTATCTGAACCACATTAATTAAGCTGATCTAACAAGAGAAAAAATTTGATAAATCATGAAAATATTTTTTTACAGTTTTAAACAGGGCTGTTTACACAACACCGCTTTCAACTAAAAACAGAAAACCTTTTAAGAGTTTTGGCTGTTTATTTACACGACAATGACATTTTGGGGGCCTGAAAACACAAACTTTTAAAAACAGGTTTCAAAGTGAAAACTATTATCATTATTGTCTCTGTTTAAACTACAAAAACTGTAAAAAAAAAAAAAAAGTCATGCACATTACGTTTTCACTCTATAAGCGTGTAGTGACATCACCAATAACTGTCCTGACTGGCATGACAGTGTTTTAATAATTTTCACGGATCTGTGTGAATGGGGATCATTTTGACAATGTTGTCATCTGTAAGCAAAAAAAATGTGAAGGAAAGATTTTTCCATTTTTAGTACATCGTAACTTGCAAATGGTAGATTTATTAGTACATGTAGAAATTAACATTAACTTGTGTATTGGTTGTAAATAATTCATGTTAGTCATGTTAACAAGCTGACCTTATTGTAAAATGTTGCTGTTTTCCCCACTATATTCCCGATACAGGGAAATAAGAAATATATATATATATATATATATATATATATATATATATATATATATATATATATATATATATATATATATACACACACACTCTAAAAAATGCTGGGTTAAAAACAACCCAAGTTGGGTTGAAAATGGACAAACCCAGCGATTGTGTTGTTTTAACCCAGCGGTTGGGTTAAATGTTTGCCCAACCTGCTGGGTAGTTTTATTCAAACCAACTATTGTTTAAAAAATGCTATATGGCTAGCTTAAAATGAACCCAAAATAGTTGGTAAATTAAAAACCAGATGCAATTAGAGGCAACAATAGACAAAAGGTGAATGTTTATTAATAAGCTTTAATATTTTATTAATATAAATTAAATAGTTTAATAGTTTATTAATATAAATTTACAAAATGTTTATTGTTTCATAATTATTCATTGAACATTAATAAATGTTCATTTCCAACATACTTTGGGTTAATTTTAAATAAGCAATACAGTAATTTTTAAACAATAGTTGAGTTAAATAAAACTACCCAGCAGGTTGGGCAAACATTTAACCCTACCGCTGGGTTAAAACAACCCAATTGCAGGGTTTGTCCATTTTCAACCCAACTTGGGTTGTTTTTAACCCAGCATTTTTTAGAGTGTGTGTATATATATATATATATATATATATATATATATATATATATATATATATATATATATATATATATATATATATATATATTATACATTATTACTGTATTATACATTATTATTATTATTGTTAGTAGTAGTAGTAGTAGTAGTAATGTCAAAAATTCTTAAAGAAAATTAGAAAATTATTTGCAAGTTAACTGAGCAATCTTTAGCTTTTTATTTCTATCCTGTTAGGCATACTATTTATATAAACAATGGCAAGAAATACATGAAGTGATAATTAGTAATATTTCTGTGTCTGAGTAGTATTTCTGAAAGTCTAGTATACACTTTAATACATTTTACAACAAAAGCATGTTTAAAAAAACAAAAAAAACAAAAACAAAATACACAGCATGTGACGCAGCTCTGTTCTGAAGCCAACATTCACTTTGTCTATTTGCCGCAGTGAGCACCCATTTTAGCTTTATTGGTACAAGGATTGACAGAATGTTCACCACTCTCATTTGTCTGCACTAAGCCTGAGATGATCCCACCATTAATTTCTAACTGACATTTTCCAATTTCAGTTTAATATAACTGAAAAGTTATTTCTTTTTCATTTGCAAAATGATGAATTCAAACATAATCAAATATATGTAGCACAAATTGTTCGTACGTGTAATGAGCAGAGCTGAAGGATCTCATGCAAAGGAAAAAGAGTGAAAATGAAATTTCTTTGTGTCAGATTGATCCAGTTACCATCTAAAACAAATGTAATATGCAATCTACATTTCTCACCCTTGGTAGCATGTTTATATGAGAACATTCTTCAAGACAAATATCTAAAAACGTATTGTGACAGTAGCATACTTCAGTAGCAAACGTAACGTATTGTGACAGTAGCATACTTCACGGATAGCGTTTGCTAATGGGAAAGCCTTGTACTACATTTAATGACAATGATTAAACGCTTAAGTGAAGTTTCTGTCAGGTTCAACCAGTTTAACTCTATTTCTGGATTAAAGTTCTGTGCTTTAGTTTCCCTTCAACATTATTTTAACACTTTTCTCTTACGTCTTTACAGGTTCCTTTTCTTTGACAGTTCAAAGTGCTGGGTTATTTTCTTTAAAAAAGGAAGTTTCTCAGCAATTTGATTCAAATCTTGTGCCTCTCCAGCAATTTAAATACATTCAAAATCCTACAAAGCAGCAGGTCTTTCTCCTTCCAACCTTCCTCTCCCTCTCCAGGATGGGCACATAGTGTGCCATGTCACACTTTGATCTAGACCATCAGAATCTCTGTGGGAGATCTGGCAACCCTCATTCAGCAGACAAAACAAAACATGGTCCGCAGAGTGTTTCAAGAACCTTCAATTATATTTCGACACTCTGAATAGATGGTTTGGGGAATTTGAATGAACAAGCATCAGCACGATCTCTGTCCAGGAGATATGGTTTAATATTTTACCTTTTGTAGACAAAAGGTTGTGGCCACTGAAGAGGCTGATAAAAATCAGATGAGAGTGGAGAAAGAGAGATGGCTGCCTGCCAAACACGGACATGCTATTGGTGAAAGGAAACACCATGTGACAGGCCAAAAAAAAAAAAAAAACTGCTTTCTGATAGTTGGAACTATTGGATGTTAATAGTTGTTTTGTGTGAGTCAAAGGCATCCGATTCCCCCAGCCTTCGCAATATGGTCCTGTAATGTGTGCACAGTGTTTTGGGGATGGTAATGAAAAGAATGAATTTATGATGATACTCTATAAACACGGCATAACCAACATGGGGATTGTTCATACAATAATTTGCTTTGTACAAAGAGAGTCTTGCTAAATAACAAATAACCAAACCAACAGAGACTGAAATTCTTTTATCTCTTCTGAACCTTTGTGATGCTAAGGATGTTTGATCACACACCTACTAGCTGTGACATTTTGCAAGTGGGTGTTATACAGTATGTCTCAATCATCTGATTTGCTGCAATGCTCCAGCGGTATATAGTTTAAACAAAAAGAGATGCTAAATAAAGACAAATCAGCATACAAGTCAAACATACTTTGCAGTGAATAACTTAGCAAGGAGCCGAGACCACAGGGTGCTCAAAGTGCCTTAGAAAATCACATTTCCACTCTGTAAATGTCAAAACCAGTCTGTTAAAGGACAAAGGCTAGGTATATGATCTTGAGAGTCAATCTTAACCACCTGGGCTGTGAAAAGGTTGAATGACATCCACTTTGACTGAAAGTAGATGCAATCAATGCAGATTTAACATGAAATTTTGCAGAAACGGTTTCATCTGTGTTCAGGGAAAGTGAGGCTGATGGGAAAATAGGTGTGTGGACACATGTTCACTTTTACATTGCTTGATGAATGTTGAAACTCTTGAACGCAATTCACTTTTAGCCTTGTCAAGTGCACTTTCAATGCCAAAACCTATTAATTCTTGCATTTCCCATCTGCCCGACTGCATCTGGCTGTCTGTATGTCTTGTTTATGATTTGTTTACAATATTTATTGTATTTTTATTAGAAACCAATCTGAGTAACTAAAGGCTGCATTTAAAAGGCATCATCATCATCATTTAACAGTCATAGCATTTACTAGTGTTTTTAATGATTCATTTATATAATTTAATGAATTATAGAAATTACCGTCTAAAGCTAAACCAAAACTAATCCAACAAGACGAGTATTTAACCAGTCATTTCACTCGGTGGCCATCTTTGAAACGCCTCTTGGGCATTCAAGTGCAGCAATCACTTTGAATTGGGAAACATCAAATTATCCAAAGCTGTTTGCCAAGCTTTCGATTAAATTTCATATTTGAAATCACCAATGAAATCTAACAACAACTGTCTCATAAATTTAGTTTTAATAAATCAAACTTTTCTCAGGCAACGAAAAGTTTTGCCCTATGTTTTGTACATTTTTCTTTAAATGATTACAACCAATTAGAAAGTTTGAGAAAGTACCAAAGAGCAGTCCAATAAGGTGTGGGACTCACTATCAAGCACCATTTAAAAGTGGGACGTCCTGTTCTGACACATGGTCACAGGAGCACATGGTGTGAGGAGAAGGCAAGATTATTTGCTTTAGTAATCTTATTTAAAATGACATGAACTGTACATAAAAAATATATGTGTGTGGCCTCGGCCTATGGCGAGAAAGCGCGCAAACTTTCCCGCCGAATAGGGTGGGGTTAAGGGCTATATAAGCAGGTGTTTCGCCATAGGATTTCAGTGCTTTCTCCTTCAGCGACGACTTCTACTTCTCCTCACTGATCTCCGCCTGAAGCCGAAGAAGCTCGCCGGCTTCTAGAAGCTCTCGCCGCCGTCTGAAGAGGCTCCCGCAGCGGACTCAGCTGGACTCGCCGGTCGGAGACGGCGCTGGCGCCCTCGCTGACTGCAGCCCGCAGCGCCGTCCTCGAGTCGCCGCCTTCCACTCCCGCTTCCGGCCGCTTCCTAGTGTGTCTCCTGCCGCCATCCGGCGCGCCTTCCTGAGAGCTTCTCCGCGGCTTATTGCCGCTCTAAAAGAGCATACAGCGGTTTTCACCGCTTCACTTGAGCTTCCGCAGCCCTCGCCGCTCTAAAAAGAGCCCCCCAATCACCGTTATCACGGCAGCGGCATTGGTTCAAATGCCGCGCCACTCATGTGGCACGTGCAGAGCCCCTCTGCATGACGACGATGGTCACAGCGAGTGCGTCGCTTGCCTGGGCAAGTCCCACGCTGACGCCGCGCTTGCTGGAGCCTCATGCCCGCACTGCGAGAGCATGAGTCTCGGTTCCCTGCGCTCACGGGTCGCCTTCTTCACTGAGGGCGATCTTGAAGGAAGAGACAGCAAGCTCACACCGGCCCAGCCCCCGCGTGCCTCGCCCTCTCCTCCAAGGGAACATTCTCCCGTCTTGTTCTCCCGACCCGAGCAGCGTCCCTCTGCAAGCAACCTCGTTTCGTTTGGAGGATCGGACGACGAGCAGGATGACTCCATGTCCCTCGCTGCCTCCGAAGCAGAAGGTTGGGCTGGTGAACCGGAAGATCCCACTCCCCCACCTCCTTTGGAGCCCTTAGAACACGGCCAAGGCATGGATGCTGAACTATTCCGTATCCTGTCCAGGGCCGTGGAAAAGCTGGACCTCGAGTGGGCCCCTCCAGAGGAGCCATCTCGCAGCCGCCTGGACGAATGGTTTCTCCCAGGCCGCCACCAAGCGCCTCGCCAGTGCTCAGCTCCTTTCTTCCCCAAGGTCCACGAGGAGCTCACTAAATCGTGGCGCGCTCCGTACTCCGCCCGCCTCCACACGATGCATCGCTCTGCCCTCACCGCCGTTGACGGCGCCGAGGAGAAGGGATACGAGCATCTGCCACCCCTGGATGAAGCGGTGGCTGCTCACCTCTGCCCTCCCGCGGCTGTGGGATGGAAGACGAAGAGGGCCCTTCCTTCCAAGCCCTGCCAGACCACATCCACTCTGGCTGGACGGGCTTACACCTCGGCGGGCCAGGCTGCCTCGGCGCTCCATACTATGGCCATATTCCAGGTCTTCCAGGCCAAACTCCTCCGCTCGCTGGATGAGTCTGGGATAGATGCACCGGCCTTCAAGGACCTCCGCAGTGCCACCGATCTAGCCCTGCAAGCCACGAAGGCTACGGCCCAGGACGCTCCGGTCTCACCCTCCGGTCTCTTTGGGCCAGCAGTGGATGGCTTTACCGAGCGCTTCACCGCGGTGCAGAAGTCATCTCAGGCTATGAGACACTTTCTGCCCAAGCGCTCCAGCTCTGCTTCTGCTTCCAGCCGCCCCAGGTCTGCGCCGGCTCAGCAGAACAAGCCAACACCACCCGCCGCCCAGGCAGCACCACCTAAGAAGCACCACCAGCGCTCATGCCCTGCAAAGTGCCCTCCCTTCCCGAGACACCAGGGACCCCGGCCCAAGGTTGTGCTGGACCCTTTGACTCCGAAGACGTCCTGATTTCTCAAAAAGGAAGAGGATGGGGGATTGTCTCGTTGTGACCGGACCACCCCAAAAGCTCCTACGTGCAGTTTCCCCTCCGCCTCGTTTAATTCCGGGCGTGGGAAACATGCTTCATGCTGTAGCTGGGCCCACACCTGTTGCGCCCACTCAAAACGCCGTTTTCACGGCGAACACTATTTTACTTCATCAAAAAGAGAGCAAATTTCCTCTTCCACCACTCTCGGTGTGCGGCCCCCTCCCCGGCGGCCTGCCACCCGATGTCATTCAACCCCTTGTCACTTGGGCTGAGGCTTGGCAAGCCATCCCCGATGTGTCAGAATGGATCCTGGGGATCGTAACTCAGGGCTACTCGCTCCAATTTGCACGACGGCCCCCTCGCTTCGACGGGGTGCTTCCAACCTCGGTGAACCCGTATGACGCTCACGTCCTCCGTGCCGAGGTTATTACGATGCTAAGAAAGGGAGCTGTGGAAATAGCGCGAGTCCCCCGGAGCGCGAATCAGGCTTTTACAGCCGCTATTTTCTGGTCCCCAAGAAGGATGGTGGTCTCAGACCCATCCTAGATCTCAGACTTTTGAATCGCTCCCTCATGAGACGGAAGTTCAAAATGTTGATGCTGAAGCAGATCCTCGCGCACATTTGCCCCGAGGACTGGTTCTGTTCGCTGGACCTGAAGGATGCGTATTTTCACATCCAGATAGCCCCCCATCACAGGCGATTCTTGAGATTCACATTCGAGGGGGTAGCATTCCAATATACGTTCCTGCCTTTCGGGCTGTCTCTGGCTCCTCGCACTTTCACCAAGTGCATGAACGCGGCGCTTTCCCCTCTGAGACAAATGGGAATCCGGGTTCTAAATTCTCGACGACTGGCTCATCCTAGCCCGTCCGCGAGCTGAGCTGGAACACCACAGATCCGTGCTCCTCAGCCATCTGCAATGCCTGGGTCTCAGAGTCAACTTAGCCAAGAGCTCGCTGTGCCCCAGCCAGCAAATTTCGTTTCTGGGGGCAGTCTTAGACTCAGTCCGTATGACGGCAGTAGTCTCGTCAGAACGTGCTCTGGCGATTCAGCAGCTCGCGGCCTCAGTCAAGAACAAAGCCTATCTCCCTCTGAAGCTTTCCCAGAGGTTGCTAGGGTTGATGGCTTCCACCTCCCCGGTGCTACAGCTCAGCCTTCTTCGGATGCGGCCTCTGCAGTACTGGTTGAAGTTACGGGTTCCTCCAAACGCCTGGCGGCACGGGCCTGTCTTCTAGCCCTGAAACCTTGGTTGAACCCTGCCTGGTTCAGTCTTGGAGTACCCCTGCAGGCGGTCTCACGAAGGACGGTGCTCTCAGTGGACGCCTCCAACTCGGGTTGGGGCGCTGTGTGCGAGGGCAGACCGGCCTTCGTCTTGTGGAGTCACAAGGAAATCCGTCTACATATCAACTGTCTAGAGATGCTAGCAGTGATGAAAGCCCTTCAATCTTTTCAGGCTCACTTGACAGGACGCCATGTCTTAGTCCAATCGGACAGCATGACAGTGGTGTTGTACATAAACCATCAGGGAGGTCTCTGGTCCAGCCGCTTGTGCGCTCTGGCGAAACGTCTTCTGATATGGGCTCTGCCAAGACTTCAGTCGCTCAGAGCGACTCATATTCCTGGCAAGACCAATCTGGGCGCAGACATGTTGTCACGGAGCAACATCCTCTCAGACGAGTGGATGCTCCACTCCCAGACGGTTCTCACGATTTGGGAGTTCTTCGGGAAAGCGGACATAGACCTCTTCGCCTCAGAAGACAACTCTCACTGCCCAACATTTTTCTCGAAGGAGGTCGATGCTCTGGCCCACGCATGGCCCAGCACGCTCCTTTATGCTTTTCCTCTGATCGCACTGATCCCTCAGGTCATCAGGCGCATCAGAGAAGACCAACACAGAGTCCTTCTGGTGGCCCCACTCTGGAGGAGCCAAGTCTGGTCCTCGGAGCTGTTCAAGCTCTCCACGAGAGCCCCCTGGCCGATTCCCCTGAGACGGGATCTCCTCTCTCAGGCAAACAGAACGGTCTGGCACCCACAGCCAGAGCTCTGGGCTCTACACCTCTGGTCCCTCGATGGGAGCCGACTAACCTCCCCGGGGACGTTCTAAATACCATTTCTCAGGCGAGAGCCCCGTCCACGAGATGCTTCTACGCTCAGAAATGGTCGGTCTTTGTTGATTGGTGTTCCTCACGCAACATAGACCATTGTGGAGAGTGACTTATCTTTCATACTGTCTTTCCTCCAAGAGCGTTTGGATATGGGGCGCGCCCCTTCAACGCTAAAAGTATACGTGGCAGCCATTGCAGCGTTCCATGCTCCTATTGCCGGCCAATCAGTGGGGCGAAACGGCCTTGTGGTCCGTTTCTTAAGGGGTTCTAGGCGATTAAATCCACCTCGTCCTCTTACTGTGCCCACTTGGGACCTTTCTTTGGTCCTCAGGGCCCTAAAAGGCAACCCCTTTGAGCTGCTGCATTCAACTGACCTCAGGTCCCTGAAGCTAAAAACCGCTCTGCTACTTGCACTAGCATCAGTCAAGCGCGTTGGCGATTTGCAGGCCCTCTCTGTGAGCCCTGCATGCCTCAATTCAGACCTAATGATTCTAAGGTCATTCTGAAACCCAGGCATGGCTACATTTCACAAAGTGCTCTCAACCCCGTTTAGAGCTCAGGTCATCTCCCTTTCCGCTCTTCCTTCCTCTACGGATGAACGAGAACTGGAATTACTCTGCCCTGTCAGGGCATTGAAGACCTATGTGGAGCGATCTCAGCCTTTCAGGCAGTCGGATCAGCTCTTTGTTAGTTTTGGTGGCCGCACCAAGGGGTCTCCGGTCTCAAAACAACGTCTCTCACGTTGGATAGTCGACGCCATTAATCTGTGTTACTCCTCCCTGGGTGCTGAATGCCCCATAGGAGTTAGAGCTCATTCCACTAGGGGAATGACTTCCTCATGGGCTTGGTCCAACGGAGTTTCCATAAAAGACATCTGTGAGGCGGCCGGCTGGTCTTCACCGTCCACTTTTGTCAGGTTCTACCATCTTGATGTCCCGACCTTACAAGCTACAAGGGTTCTTTTAGTGTGATTGGCGGCCCCTTATGAGTTCCGCCTCACGCCGTTACAGGATTCATTTCCTTGTAATGTAACAAGGGATACTGTGGCTTTGCCTTCTTGCTTGTTTCCCTGGTCCCCTCCTGGCGTCCGAAACAAGTTATGTCGTTCCCTGCCGTGGCACGGCGAATTGAATTCGTTCCCCATACGCAGTGCGAGTGAAGTATCGAAAGGGAACGTACTCGGTTACTAACGTAACCTCGGTTCCCTGAGATACGGAACGAATACTGCGTTACTTGCAGTGCCACGAGGCTGCGGCTTCAGAGTCGCCACTTCAGTCGATTGGCACTGAAATCCTATGACGAAACGCCTGCTTATATAGCCCTTAACCCCGCCCTTTTCGGTGGGAAAGTTTGCGCGCTTTCTCGCCATAGGTTCAACAACTTGTCTATGAGTGAACCAATGACGGTGCAGTTACACTGCGTTATTGAAAAGGCTTCAGTGACGGGGAAAAAGGGAGACTTTTCCCCATACGCAGTACTCGTTCCGTATCTCAGGGAACCGAGGTTACGTTAGTAACCGAGTACGTTATTTGGGCTAAATGTGCTTTATATACATTTATTTAAATGATTGCACTATTGAACATTATATTTGTGTTTTTACTTCAATTTTACTTAGGCACACCTTTCATTCTAAAGAAAACAAACGTATATACATTTTCAAGTTTAATAGGTTTCACGAGTTCACACTGACAAATAAGTCAGGTAAATTAATTAAGATGATGTAATGATTGGGTATCTTATTTGACTTGTTCCTCCTGAACTACGTTTATAAAACATCATTTATTAGAAAAAATAATTGCCGCATTATCCTGTAATGAAAAAAAAAAAAATCTAAATTAAATATAGCCTACGTTGTTTCTGGATCTAGGCGCTTGGGGCAGAATTCTGCCATCTGCTGGTAAAAGAAAATCCTGTAGGAATTACTTAGATTCTGAAAGTCAATTCTTATAACCCAACCTTCCAAAAAGATCCATTAAACGATCTTCGACATAAACAGCAAATAACTTGCATGTGTATGTGCTGATCAGTTCTGTAGATTCTGTACTGTCTGCACGCACAGTGTCGGATTTCAGCCGCGCGCGTCGTGCGCGAGTAATTAGAATGCGTGTGAACGCAGCATTTTAAACTTCAACCGTTACGGACGTCATTTGAGCTCAGCGCTCGAGAGGACGACGATTAAATTGGTAAGTGAGAAAATTAATATCTCTTAAAAATGTTATTTTAATTACATTTGCCTAAATCCTTGATATATTTACACACCTTACATGTTTTTTTCAAGAAGCAAAAAGAAGAACGATGTTTCAGGAGCAGTCAAATCACGTGATCACAGCCAGATCGCAAGAGAAACCCCGAAGAACAAAGAGAGGAGCTGATGAGGATGTTTCTTCTGTGGATATAGCTGTGAGTATTTGGTGTTTGCACTTATAGCAAACTTTTGTTCTGAATTAATTGAAGGCCTAATTTATGCTAAACACTGTATTTGGTTCTTTAAGATGCATTATGAAATGAAGATGAAGAAAAGACCTTCAACTGCAAACCAATGACACAAAAAAGTACATTATTTTTACTCACAGTACCAACTTTGGGAAACTTATGAAGTGGCTTATATTTGTTTTTCTATTTTCCATGTTTAATGCAATAATTAATAATAATAAATTAATATTTCTGTTTGTACCCTCACTGCAGGGATGGACTCTGGAGTGCAGCATTACTTCGATAAGATGGAAATAACACACTCCTCTATGATTCACATAAGTTTTAAGATGTAATTGTGAGAGATTCCTTTCTGTTTTCTGTTGTACTGTACTCTCCATAAGTCTAATAAATGTTTTTCTGACTTGCATCTCCATCTTAGGATGTCAAGCCCCCTGAACGCAAACAGAGTCTGCATCAAAATGGATTGATTGATTCTGATTGAAAACAGAGATGTCAAAAGTATCTATTGGCTGTCTACTTTTTGTTCAATATGGAGCATCCAAAAGCCAGTTTCTTTCATTCAGCACTATAGCCCTTCTCAGTACTGAATTTACCATGGGTCATTTGTTTGTATTGTTTAAATGCTTATCTGAATGTTAAATTATCATTTAACGCTTATGAATTTAAAAACAATTCTACTAGCTAGTCTTTTAGTTCATTTTTTTAGAAACATTTATTTATGTTAACTCTTCTAACTATTGCTCTATGAATTGCAGTGTGTTTTATGTTGCTTGTGTCATTGTAAATGCTAATAAAAATGTCTTAAATGATTACATATTATGTTGATGTGTTATGCCTATGGGTATTTAAGTTTTTCTAGTGATAAAGTAACTATATAAGCAGGTTAATTCATAAAATTTAATTAAAATAAATTAAAAACTAAATCAATAAAATGAACCCCTAAAAGGTTCTACATAGAACCTAAAGGGTTCTTTTGATTGAACCCTTAAAAAGGGTTCTATATAGAACCTTTTAGGGGTTCCATATATGTAGAGCCTGATAGAACCTTTTTTGGTTCTATATAGAACATTTTCTTCTAAGAGTGTACATTATATGGCCTAAGACACTACATGATACAGACCTATGCATGTATCAAATTCAATATATCAATGTCAAGTGCGTTTTTTAAATTTGATTTTGATGCTAATATTCTCTATGATTCTGTACCATTGTCGCTCAATGTTGCCCTGAGGCAATGAAAAAATATTTTGGTTTTGGGGGTTAAAATGTTCCAAAATGAACCAAAAAATTATGTGAAATATATATATTTTTTTTTTCATGTGCCATCAACATATGTGCAGTAGAGGGCTAAACACTCAAATCATGACGAATAACTGTATTTTTCAGGCTGGATCAAGCTAATGCACATGGGCAATCCTAGATGCGCATCAGGTGTGTCTCATTTCGGAGGCGCGTGTCTGACTATTTCTAGGGGAACCAGAGCTTCTAACGGCTGATGCAGTGACGTGATGACTTTACCAATAGGCGACTGGCTCTTAATTGTCTTTGAATTATCTGTTTTTTCTCTGCAAAACTACATATGTGAATAACTGTCATTAAATATTCTGCATCTTTTGAAACGATTGAAGATATTCTTTTATTCTAAGTGCACAACACTATACGCAAAGAGAATCTAAATGAACTCCACTTTTACATCTCTTAAGACTACTTTATCCATTGAGATCATTAGCATTTGCGACATTCTAGCAAACAATAGTTTCATTACACTAGCCATTTTTGGGCTGATTTGAGCACACAGTCTCTAATGAATTTAAAGATAGAAAGAAAAAAATGAAGGAAACAATTACAGCTTATCTTGGATCCAACAAAAGTGTAAGATGAATTGTTCCTAATTACTTTCAGTCATGATCACAGACATGTTGATTGGCCTCATTGATGGCTCTAAAAGGGACAACTCTGCTCATTACATAAAACTTGGAGTAATGACGCTGGGGTGGATTAAGAGCTCTCATTTAAGGGCTGCAGAGAATCAAAGTACTAATTCTTTTCTCCCTGGCCTCCCTTCTTCCTTCCCTAATCCACTTTCCTGCATTCCCATAGTCGTGGGCTGCAGGGCTAAGAGTTAAGTGACACAAATATTTGTTCTGGGCATAGATACATGGAGTCCAGTAGTCGGGGGACAGTACAGAAACCACCTCTCATCACAGTCGCATCCAAATGCGGTTTTGATAAATGACTGTCACTTGGAGACCACTCAACTGGAAATGCACGGCCCTCGGTGATTAACCAACAGATGCTGATCCAATGCAAATCATCACCCGTCCACAAGGGTAGAGCAGGGAAACATGACTCATGTGGGGATCAAGCCAAATAAAAACAGCCACATTCAACACCAAGTCCTTGTGACTTAATTTGGTTAACAAAATTATTTAAAAATTAAAAAATTAAAAAAAAAAAAAGGAAAAAGTTGTCTATGTTGATAGTTAAAATTATATATATATATATATATATATATATATATATATATATATATATATATATATATATATATATATATATATTGGTATTTGCATTTCAGTAGCAGTTTCTTTTTCTGATTCCTTTTCTTTTCTAATTTGAAAGTGATGTGTACCACAAGAATGCCAAAGCAACTTATACAGATCCTCTCATTATTATGCATTGGAAATGTCTTTCACAAGGGCAACATATGAATTCAAAGTATTTTATCAAAGGCAGAATCTTGTTATTGCTCTATTGTACATGCATCATCTTGCACCGTATGGTAATGCCCTCTTCAAGCAGATCCTGTTTTCTCCATGAAAATATACTGAATGTGTTTCAACGCTTCCCGTTACAGAGGGAGTAAGACAGTGTGACATTTTCTGTAGTCATCTTACATCACTTTTGCTCAAAAGAAGATCCCAGTCTCTGACATTTAAACCTGTTCCCTCAGCAGCATTAATGTGCCATTCACTGAAGGCAATTTTGGGACCGTCATGATGAGTGATGCCAAATTGTGGTATTATTTTTTATAAAGGAATAAAAATACCATTTTCAGCACGTCGGAGATGAAACTACACAGTGATGACAGACAATTTGGGCTGGTCCAGGATGTGTCAAATTTAAGTATCTTACAAGACTTTTTGTTTCCCTGAACCAAAAACAACCGAATCCTTATTTGGCCTTCATGTTTTACATCAAAGTAATTGGCAGCTATAAATAGTTCAAAAGAGGTTTTTAACCAATTTGGGATGAGTTTCCTTGTGAATAACAATTAGGACACTGATCTGAAAAAAAAAAAAAAAAAGTATTGCACATTTATGTCATATATCCCCTGGATGTTGGCACCTTTGCTCTATACTGACAAACATCCAAGCTTATTTAGTTGTGTGCCATTTTGCAGACTACATTTCACCTGGAGCAACCTAGTTAAATGTTCACTGTCATGCCTTTTAACACGAAAAAAGAAATAAAAGGATTTTTGTCTTATGGAACACTTTCCAAAACAGTTAGACATTTTAAAACTTTATATGAGACAGGATTGTATTCAGTTTAAAATAGAGAATTCCTTTCCTGAATTTGAACTGAAGTGGTAAACTGGATGCAAAATTCAAATTTAAAGAAAAAAGAAAATCCAAAGAAAAAATCTAATACACATTTTAAAACATCAACTGATTAGACTTCCCTTAATTTAGCATACTGCACGTACAGTATATATAAACAGGTGTAATTATACAAAATAAAAATATATCTTTCCTCATCAACCTGAGGGATGTGGACAAATCAGTTCAAATCCAAACCTGATATAACAAATACAAAATACAGTATAAAAATCCTAATTATTATATCCATCTAATATTAATGAAACAATCACCTTGACCCTTATAGATATTTATCCACCTCATCACATTACACAAGAACAAGTAGCATCAGGTCAAACCATTCGCATTCGGTTAGTTCTGCGTTTAACCCGAAATCAAGTATTCCTAGTAAGCGATGGAAAGAAAACCAGCCTTGCAATGAGATGCTCAACAGCTCTTTAAAATCTCAAGCAAAAAGGAGCAAGTTGACATTGTCAACGGAGCATATGACCTCAGCATTTAACATGGCAGCCACGTCTGTTATTTTCCCTGTCTCATTTTCTCTCACATTGGGAGATGTGGTACACAAGCTAAAATCACATAAAAGATGACACAGTTAAGTGAATAAATGCTTATTTGAAAAGAGGACACATCCCGAGGACGACTTTCATTAGTGTCTCTCTTTTGATGGATATAGCATAGTTTGGATGGCAGGTGCATCTCTAGCCCTCCCTTGTCTGAGGTGATTTATCTGGCAATTTTGCACATCTGGAACAGTAACTCACAAGAGATAT
Source organism: Chanodichthys erythropterus (assembly GCF_024489055.1). NCBI lineage: Eukaryota > Metazoa > Chordata > Actinopteri > Cypriniformes > Xenocyprididae > Chanodichthys > Chanodichthys erythropterus. The sequence goes on along the minus strand of NC_090221.1, from coordinate 16,201,113 downwards.
GAAAGTGCTAAATAAAGGGATAATAATGTAAGCATGCCTCAAAACATTGAAATTTTTAGGTAGATCAGCGAAAGAAAAATCAGAACATCTGTACGTTAAAACAATGAAGGCGCAGGCTGCAGGCTTGTCATTAAATAACACAAAGGAGTCCCTAACGAACTATTCAATGAGCAATGAGCCTTGTTAAACAAAAAGAGTAATTATAAGAGATTGTTCTAATGTTTGGCAGATGTATTGAGAACTAGTGAGACATCACAATAGTGATTGATAGTGAGCAAAAGGGTCAAATTTGACATGTCTGTAAACAGCCTTGTTTAGTTGCGACTAGATATTTCATATTTTATTAAATATGTTATGCTTTCCAGATTATAGAGATGTGGCGATTATTATTGCTAATAGTTGATTGTACTCTAAATGTGTTCTTAAATGTGCTTGCACTTTGCATGTTTTTGTAAGCCTGAGGAAGGTCAATTGACTGAAATGTTGCTCATTTATATTTTTCTAGTTTGCATACTTTTCTTATTACAATCAATCATTCAAGCAATTGATAAATAAATAATAATTTATGAAAGGTGTTTTGCATACAAAAATAATCAGAATGTAGAACCATTTTAAATGGCCGCCAATGGAGAAATAAACATACTTTTTGAAACAGGATTGTGTAGTTATGACATCTACCAGAAGGGGCTCACTGTACCATGCTAACCACTGTAGCCATACCATGACTCATTGTTAAAGGTATAGTTCACATAAAAATGAAAATTATCCCATAATTTACATACTGTAAAGCCATTCTAGGTGTATAAATGGCTTTGGAATGGCATTTAAAACTTTATAAACTATAATCACTTGCTTCCGGGAACAACCGTATGAGTGTTCACGAGAGAGTCAAGTTCCGGTGAATCTCCTGTGACCTCTGACCCAAAGACGTATGACGTAGGCGTAGCGCAAGCTCAGGTGAGAACTGACAAACGTGGAAGCACAGAAAATCAAAACGCCAGTCACAAATTAGAAGTCTAAAAGAGAAAAAGAAAAAATACCTACATCATACATCCTCCTTTTTGGAGCTTCAAAAACAAGGGCACTATTCAATGCCATTACAATGCTGGGAAGGGGCAGGATATAATTTAACTCCCTGAGGTCTGAAAACGCGCCGGTGCGTTTTGCAGTTTTTTTTCACAATGCAGCAAAACAGACTTAAAATACTCCGTCATTTTTTGTCATAGAGGCATAAGTAATATATCAACTGAAACTATAGAATATCTTCTTTTATTTGTATACACTCAGAGTAAAAACAAAATGTTGTGCTTTTTGTAAAATAAAAAAAACTAAATGATGCATGATCTGTCCTCTCCCTCTGAACAAAGTCTAATCTGATAGTTCTCAGAAAAAAAACTATAACTTAGTGAATACTAATCACAAAAAAATACACATATGTCTAAAGACACATTGAAATGTCAGGTTTTAAATCGTGTAAGTCATATCGAAAACAAAAATTCTGTGTTTATGTAATCTGTATGAAAAGAGACATGTCAGAAGTCCGTAATTCAGCTCATTATCTGCTAATGCGGCCACGCCCACGGAACGAGCACTGTTCAGAGGCAAATTATGAGTCAATACAGGCATTCATCGTCTCAACCGTGTATTTATTGTCTTGAAAAGTGTTTATCTGGATGTTAAAGCCATGGTTAACGACCTTTGGAAGACATGCCGTTAGTTCCTGATATGTCCTCTTCTTCTGTAGAATAATGTGTGGACTAAATGTGTACAGAGAGCGCCCTCCGGCTACAAGTATGAATTGAAAACACCATTCCTGAAATGTCCTCTTCTTCTTTAGAATATTTTGTGGACTAAAGGTGTACAGAGCGCCCTCCAGCTGCAAGTATCACCTGAAAACACCAGCGCTCATAGTTATGACAATGAATATAGAATAAATATAACTCCTCTGTATAGAAAATTGACATAAACATATGAGAATCCATCAATATGTCCCCAAATGTGCTTCTTTTAAACTAAAAGCCTATATTCAGACTCTTTGCATCACAGAAATACATTATATTTTAAAGAATATAATAGAATACCATTATTTTAAATTGAGCTGAGACATGATTACAGAGTTTTTTTTCACGTGCAAGTCATTTCAGGTCATTATTATGCAATTCTTTTGTCTTCTCAGGTGTAAATGAGCCATTATTCATGATCATTCACGCCTCCACGCATACTGTGTTTCTTGACAAAAAGTGTCTTGCAAAAACTAAAACAATATATTGTTTTATATGAAGTAGGCATTATAATTTTTACATAATTTTGAAGCAAAAACTCTTGCCTACAACCTCCAATACCCAGAAGTCTTGTGAACACAGATTTAATATTAGTTTTTTGGCCTTATTTCAGTGACTTAAGTTTTTTTGTTTTTTCAATAACGCATAAACGCTATTCCTTCAAAAACGCCATTCGTCTTTACATCATTACGTCTGTTTACATAAAAAGGAGTCCCAGCTAGTAGGCTATATCGCATGATGCTGATAGCCTTTTCTCACATCAGTTGGAATAATTAAACTTATTTTGATGGCGGATTGTGTATGGTATGACAAATTAATGTTAGAGATTAGACTACAGAAATTTAAATTTACAGGCAACGCTACTAATCACTAAATACATGTAGTTGCACTATGCTGATGTTGTTAACATTAACAAATTGAGAACAAAATATAACAATAATAATCATTTGCACAGTTTGATGTGATATGAGCTAAACGATCATTAGATTTAATCACCACTGACAGCACGATTTATTGTAATGATTTTTTTCTCAGTTGGTCAGAATAAGTGGCAGATTTGTTACTTGCTTTTTCAGATAACATTTTCTGGTAAAAATCTTATTTTGGTCATAATTCCAAGACTACAATCGGTGATTCCGAAGTACAGTATCCCCTGGTGCGGTGACTGACAGCCACACATTCTCCTCAGAACATTAGATTAATCCATGCTGAGGAGCCGTGAATAACTGCAATTGCAGGTTTCAAACAGAGATGGCGACAAAGAGGTAAAACTTACAGACTACACCTAGGGTGGCTTGAGAATTTTAATTTCTGGGTGAACTATTCCTTTTAATACCCTGGTTGTCTATTGAAAGGTTAAAGGTTCAAATACCTCATGACTGAATAACCCATGAACCACTGTGTCCTTAAAAGAGACATTTAACCCCGGGACTAAGGAATTAAGTGCTAACGTACTTAAAGTCACTCTGAAAGCATCAGCTAAAATGCCTAATTAGTTATTAATTAGCCATCATTAAACATTCAGCCAGTGCTCCAAGTGGCCTTTTACTCTCCGGTACAAACAGTGCAAAATGTTATCAAACTGTGCAATAAAATCTGACCTGTACAAAGGAGTTCACATATATCTTAAACATTTTACATCTTAACTCATCTGTAAATAGGCTGCTCTCTAACCACTAGTATTTCTACTCTCTACACAGTATGTATTCAACTGTACAGAGTTAAAGCTTGCTCTTTAGCATATTTTTCCCTTTTGCATGTAATGAAAGAATCATTTTTAGCTGGTACTGCTAAGCTGTCTTGAAAAGTAAAAGAGAATTTAATTGGCGGTCTACAAAGACAGCCTGTGTGTGTCAGCATAAATTAGCACACAGGGCTGTAGTTAGCATTCCTGGCAGTGCCAAACCAACATGCATATTTCTCAAGGTAACATTGAATTGAGCTAGAGCAAATCTTTTCATTTTAATTCTTCTTTTCTTTTTAAAATTTTAAATATTTCACCATTTCATAGAGTCATGTCCTACAGCATTTCACAATCTTGATATTTGTGCTAACGTCACAGAAATACTGGTAATGCCCCCTCCATTTAATATTTTCGCTCACTGTTCTGTCACTATAAGAAAAAGACTAATAAATCTCTGACATATTGTTATTTGGAGGGATATGACCTCAATCCCCAGCCCACGTGAAATGAAAAGCAGGTGAAATTATTGATTTTTTTTCACAAGACAGACTATGCTTTTTTTAATGTGAGCAAGCAGAATTGGTCTGTCACTTCTGGTCATAAACACAGAGAATTGGCTGTAGGTTTATGAGGTTATATACAGAAAATGGATCTCACTCACTCACTTCTTAACTTTAAATGAGGTCACAAGCTGTACTGCATTGCAAACCAGGGCAGGTGCCACCAGAGCTGCTGGGCTTGTAGTGTCATGTGACCCAATTCATGTAACATATGTGTACAATCAACCAATTATTTCACTCATTTCTAAATAATGCCATAAAACGCCACCATAATAATTTCAGAATAAGACTACTTAATCAAATCTAATAGGTCTAGAGGACCAAAGAAAAATGAATGGTGCCGAGCAATCCTAACGTATGCTGTGCTAAAATTACACTTACTAAACAGAACGCATGCAAGACTGTCAAGACTCCAAAGCCCATATGCTGTCTGCAGCGCCAGTACTGCTGGGTGTGCATTAGGATGCAGGGCTGTCATTTTGGATTCCAAAGCATGAGCAAGCCACAGATGTTCCTTGTATGACATGTGCGAAAAGGGGAGACAGACATGACTGGGCAGGACAGACGACACATCAACAGCATGTCAATCACTACACTTCTGTAGCTTTACTGTTCTACACTCACAACCAACCAAAACTGGGGAATAAACATAACTATCACATACAAATTGGGGATATCAATTACTTTAAAATAATATAAATAATAATTATTATTATAGGCTACACTACCATTCAATTTTTTTTTTTAATTATTCATTAAATTTTAATTATTTATTTCTTTTTTATTATTTAGCAAGGACTTGTGAAATTGATCAAAAATGTATCATAATTTCATAAAATATTTCTATTTCAAATAAATCCTGTTCTTTTGAACTTTCTTTTCAACAAAGAATACTGGGGGAAAAATTTATCACAGTTTGCACAAAATTATTGAACAGTACAACTGTTTTCTACCATTTGCCATGTTTCTTGAGCACCAATTCAGCATATTAAAATTATTTCAGAAGAGTCATGTGGCAGCTTTACCATCACAGGATTAAATAACATTTTAAAATGTATTACAATAAAAAAGCAAAACTTAAATCTAAAATTTCTACACAACTACATGCTTACCATAAATAAACAAACAAAAAGTCAGTGGGCTACTGTACAACAAAATGTAGAATAAAAGAAAACAACTTTGGGCCTAACAGCACAATAATTAACTAATTTATACCTTTGCTCAAAACTCTATAAAATGGCTTCCTGCTTTATTGTCATTTAAAGGGAGGGGACTGCCATTCAAGGATCTGTGCTCTATTAACATAATGAGGACCCATTAGACTGTAATTAGGACCTAAATGAAGAATAGGCAGGCCGGGCAATGCTTAATTTCCTTTGTACTGGAACAGGCCCGGCTGAGCCTGTGCCCCTAAATGATTAATTGGTAACTATCCATCAAGCTTTTTTGTGGGCTTTAGATAACCTACAATACCGTCTTCCTTGACCACCCCTGTGATTGAACAAGTGGGCAGAAGTAGGGGAAAGCTCAGCAACCCTATCAATACAGCGTGAGAGCACATCACTTCCTTAATCATGTGGACCGGCAGGCCGAAATAGTTGATGTCAGAGGAAGCAGGAGGATTGAGGGCCGATTGATTATTCAGTCAATGTACTTTTCGATCAAAGTGTGAACCACGGGAGTAATTAGTGCAGGAACACAGGATGTCTGTAAGTGGAGTGGCATGAGGTGTAAAACACTAGAGAACAAGCTAGGCTAGTTGTTATGAATGTAAGGAGAGTAGTGCCAATATTAACATCTTCAGAACAACTGGAGGTTGACATTGCCTGGTAACATTGCTCAAAAAGTTGCCCCGTGTATCACCACCTTAAAAAGTTTTTCTTTCTTTCTTTCTTTCTTTCTTTCTTTCTTTCTTTCTTTCTTTCTTTCTTTCTTTCTTTCTTTCTTTCTTTCTTTCTTTCTTTCTTTCTTTCACGGTTTACAGGTGCAAACTTGGACAATGCTATTCTCCTTGCCTCTCATTTGAAGGTTCACTCTGTTCGTATAATTTCCTTGTTGCTTAAAAAATGGAAAGAAGCTTTAACAGATTCTGAACTTACTTTGTTGCAATCCTATTGTGATGGATCTGTCCAACCAAGTGTTGATGATGTTTTTCCTTTGCTGAAGGTTCTCCCACATTTTAAGGACTGTACAGGTTTTTTTTTTAGAAACTAATAATTCTTGTGTATCTGTGCATGATGCTGATAAGAAATTATTATACAGGTTGATTGTTAAAATTTTGAATAAAGATAAATTAAATGGTAAAATTGACACTCCATGGAGAGCTTACTTAGGTTTGAATGATGATGTTGGACCTGAATGGAGGGCCTTGTACAAACCACCATTGTTGAAGAAAGTTGCTGATTTGCAATGGAGGGTTTTACTTACAGCCGTGGCTGTTAATGCTTTTATTTCTGTTTTGAACTCTGACATTAATCATGACTGTCCTTTTTGTACTTTTGTACTTCTCTTCGTGAGACAGTTTTTCACTGTTTTATGGATTGTTGTCGTCTCTTGCCACTGTTTTCTATGTTGGAAGATCTTTTTAAATTGTTTGGTTTAGTTTTTTCTAGACAATTGTTTATTCTGGGTTATAGGTAATCCCAAAAAAAGAGGGAGCAGTGTCAACTCTTTAATTTTATTTTGGGAAGAGCAAAGATTGCTGTATATATGAGTAGACGAAATAAGATAGAAGGTTCTGCAGATGATGATGCTGTTTTTGTTTTTGTCAAAATGTTGAAGGCTCGCTTAAAAATAGATTTTAATTATTACAGTTTGATGAATGATTTGGAAAAGTTTTCCAATATATGGTGTCATAAAGATGTGCTCTGCTCTGTTGTAGAGAATAATTTAATCTTCAAGAGTGTGTTGATTTAATTTGATTTTAATTATTTGATGATTGTTGTTTTTTTATAACTGTTTAATAAAGTTTGTGTTAAATTTCAATTTCTTTCTTTCTTTCTTTCTTTCTTTCTTTCTTTCTTTCTTTCTTTCTTTCTTTCTTCCAAATATTGAGCAAAATTCACGGCTACAAAAAAATTTAAAAATTACACATTTACAAAATGTACAACCTCTGCTTTAGTGTTTCTCCTTAATGCTACACATATGATAAAATTACAGCCAATGACTTATGCGAGAAGACACTCTCCAATCACCATCAGTGTTTTGCATCACGAAACTCCCACATGACTTGATACTGTTGTGAGATTTACAAAGGCATTGGCATGAATTTCTAAAGATGTTTGCCTCTGCTGTGACTTAATGTTTGGATGACTGGAGGATGCCATCCAATGCCATAAATGCTACTGGCATGTTTCCTGCATGTCTAACAAAATAAGCCATGAAGAGATGATGTTTGAGAGTATGTGCAGCATACAGTTCTTTACAATCACTTTGCTACTATTTTCAGAACCTTGATGTCATTTTTCACAACTCTAGACACAAAACTCACAACCAATGATCAAAATGCACATTTTTCAAAACTCTAACCCTTTTCTCAATTGCTTGGATACAATACACATAAAACTTAGATCATTTGTTCATTCAACAAAAATCACCTGTTCAATATGACACAACTTAACATCAAATTACTACTATTTCAAAAGGCAATTCACACATTACATTTCAAATGAGTGTCTGTTCATTTCCTTACAATGATCTAACTATCAATTGATACAACTGCTCAAAATGATAAGTAACTGTTGCATTACTCTTAATGCATAGTTGTATGGAAACAGAAAAACAATCTTCCATATTTACTGTAAATCATGAAAGTTTCAGGTTAATGAGATTCATTGTCACCAATTAGCGTGGAGCATGAACCAGACTACAATATCCATGGATGTAGCCCAATATTTTATCATAATGCTTCATCAGACACTGTGTCTATGGCCCCAAATACTGTACCACCTTCTCACACTGCAAAAAAATGCTGTTCTTACTTAGAGTTTTTGTCTTGTTTCTAGTCAAAATATCTTAAAGTTCTTAAATCAAGAAGCATTTTCT